>NC_091453.1:44372569-44672569 GCF_964237555.1 Oryctolagus cuniculus | reverse complement strand
CATGAGGAAAAGATTTTACTTGCAATTTGTGTGTGTGTGTGTGTGTGTGTGTTGGTGTTTCTAGCTTGTAGGCTTATCCAATATCCTGTCTAGGATAGGTGAGAGGCACACAGAAAACTCATTGCTACATTGTTCCTCAAGCCCTGAAATCACTTGACAGAGGACCTATTATTTCTGTTTTCAGAATCTTCCTAAATCTCTTGGTTGTGTTATAACCATGGGTTTTCAAATGTCAGAGAGCATCTAGGAAGAATGAGGCTCTTCTACTTTGGTCAGAACTGAATCTTCTAGGACAAAATCACTGATTTTTTTTAAAAGAGTTATTTATGTATAGAAGCGATAGAGTTACAGACATAGATAGAAAGGTCTTCCATCCTCTACTTCACTCCCCAAATGGTCGCAAAGGCCAGAGCTGGGCCAATCTGAAGCCAGGAGCCAGGAGCTTCTTCTGGGTCTCGCATGTGGGTGCAGGGGCCAGAGCACTTTGGCCATTTTCCACTGCTTTTCCAGACCATTAGCAGGGAGTTGGATCAGAACTGGAGCAGCTGGGACTTGAACTGGTGCCCATACGGGATACCAGCACTGTAGACAGAGTCTTAACCTACTATGCCACAGCACCATTACCACTGATTAAAAAAAAAGATTTATTTATTTATTTAAAAGTCAGAGTTACAGAGAAAGGAACACACACACACACACACACATACACACCTTCTATCTCCTTGATTAACTCCCCAAATGGCCACAACAGTCAGGGCTAGGCTAGGTCAAAGTCTGGAGCCAGAAACTTCATTGGGGTTTCCCACATGGGTGGCTGAGGCCAAAGTACTTGGGCCATCATCCACTGGTTCCCCAGGCTAGATCAGAAGTGGAGCAACCAAGAGTTGAACTAGTGCTCATAAGGCTTCACACACTGCATCACAACTTTGGTCCCAGAATCAGTGCTTTTATGTATTAATTATTTTGAATTATCTCATTTTTAGTTGCCTCCATATGTTTACCTAGACATAATTTTCATAATATATTAATAATAATAATTTTCCCTCAGTCTTTCCAGTTTTGTCTATTTCACTTTTGTGACTAATGACATTTGCAAAAATTGTAAAATGGTGTTAATGGGGGATAGAAGTGATAATGAAATCCTTGTTTTGAATGAAAATATTGCTTAATTCTCATTACAAATAATAGTGATCTTTTAATTTGAGAAAGAAGCTCTTAATTATATAGGGAAGCATGCATATATCCCTATTTTATTAAGATATATTAGGAGTTGGAGTTGTGGGAGGAAGAATGTTCATGTGGTAGTTGTTAGATTACTGCTTGGGGGAGCCAGTGTTGTGGCACAGCAGGTAAAGCCACCTCCAGCAATGCCAGCATCCCATATGGGCACATGTTCTGGTGCTCTACTTCTGCTCTACTTCTAATCCAGCTCCATGCTAATGGCCTGGGAAAGCAGTGGAGGATGGCCCAAGTCCTTGGGCCCATGCACCCACGTGGGAGACCCAGAAGAAGCTCATGGCTTCTGGCTCCTGGCTTTATTCTCCTCCAGGCCTAGGATATTGTGGCCATTTGGGGAGTGAACCAACAGACAGAAGATCTCTGTCTCTCTCTGTATCTCTCTCTGTGTGGGGGTGTGTGTGTGTGTGTGTGTTTATTAACTGTGCCTTTCAAATAAATAAATAAATCTTTTAAAAAAAAGATTCTGCTTGGGATACCTGCATCCCATACTGGAGTGCCTTGGTTTGAGTTCCAGCTTGGATTCCAATTCCAGCTTTCTGCTAATGTGCATTTTGGGAGACAAAAAAGGCCTAAGTAGTTGGGTCCCTGCCATGCACATGGGAATCTGAGATTGAGTTCTGGCAACCTGGCTTTGGACCACTCTAGCCCTGGCTATTGCAAGCATTTGGGAAGTAAAACAGTTGATGGAAGATTCTCTCTCTCTCCCCCTCTCTCTCTCTCTCTCTCTCTCTCTCTCTTTCTCTGTGTGTGTGTGTGTGTGTGTTTCTCTCTCTCTGCCTTTCAAATAAAAAAGCAAATTATGTGCTATGTGCACAGGTAGAAAAGCTGCTCTTGTAATACATTTACTGCCCTTTTAAATTACAAATTCTGTGAGGTTTATAATACCCTTACATGTAGGATTAACAGGTGATTACTTCTGATGAGTCCATTTCTCAAAATAATGGCTAAAGTCAGAGACACTAAAGTCAGGAAAAAATATTAATGGGGGATTAGGTTTTCTTTGCTTGAAACCGGGTGTCCATATTTTACTCAAAACTTGAACAGAGAGAAGTCTCTAATACAAAAAGTAAACATTTTATTTCATCAGGCTCTGGAGAATCAAGTATACATGCATTTTACATTGAACAAAGCCAAAGGGGGATATTCTATGTAATCTGAAGAATAATCTGTCAATATACTTACTGTTCATATTTCCAGTGAAATTCAATGGAATTTCAATTATGAGTCAATCTACATAAAGCAAGCTTAATTTTCACCATGGAAAAAAAACCAAGATGATAATAAAGAATACATACAAGGCCATAAAAATGAGTTTACCATGGCTTCTGAACATAAAAAATATAAAACGTTCAGATAAAAAGTAGGTTCCATAAAACATTTTCCCATATAAACAAGTATACTAGTTATTTCTTCCTTTTTTTTTTTTTTTTTTTTTTGGACAGGCAGAGTGGACAGAGAGAGAGACAGAGAGAAAGGTCTTCCTTTTCCGTTGATTCACCCCCAAATGGCCGCTCTGGCTGTCGCGCTGCAGCCGGTGCACCGCGCTAATCCGAAGGCAGGAGCCAGGTGCTTCCTCCTGGTCTTCCATGCGGGTGCAGGGCCCAAGTACTTGGGCCATTCTCCACTGCCCTCCCAGGCCACAGCAGAGAGCTGGGCTGGAAGAGGAGCAACCGGGACAGAATCCGGTGCCCCGATGGGGACTAGAACCCAGGGTGCTGGAGGATTAGCCTATTGAGCCATGGCGCCGGCCAAGTATACTTGTATTTCAAGTGAAGTCTTCGTACTGTTGTCTGAGTAAAATAAATCTACCTGGCTAGGTAGTGATTGGTAAAGGCAGATAACAGGAAAGTTCACTGAAAGTTACTTAGTCCTATGTCTCTTGTGTCCCAATGTGGCAGACAATAGGAGTACTGCCAAGGTAATACACTTAGCAATTAAGTGAAGGAAGGAAAAATGGTATCATCATTATCAATCTTGACTTTTTAGCTAAGTCAGCATAGAGTTGACTAATGATCTCCTTTTTCCCAAATAGTCTTATTATGAAAAAGATACTTAATACTATTCTTGGCACTTGTTGCTGACAAGTCATAAAGTGCAACTTTCCAAGGGACTGTAAATGTCAAATGGGAGGAAATGTATGCAAGTACTGCAGCAGTATTTGCAGAGAAGATAGTACAAAAAGGATGGTTGGTGGGGGGGAATCACTGAAGAGCATTAGTCAAGCAGATTACTCTTTTTATCTATTTGTTTGCTTCCTTTCTCCTAACAGGTGAAGATACCTTATGCAAAATTTTTAATACATTACAGAAATTGCTTCAAAAAATAAATTCAGAAGAAGCAAGAAAAGCTAATAAAAGAGAATGAGGAAGTAGAAGGAGGAGAAAAATGAGCAGTAAGTATATTACTCTAACCAATATTTTTCCAGTGCTACTTACCTATCAGGCTGAGATTATTCTTACCCCTTTTTCCTACTTCCAGATACACTAATAAGGAGAACAGTGGAAGAGAGCAGGATCAAAAGAAGACATCTTATAAAAGTAATCCTTGAGGATGAAAATACAAATCATAAATTCCAAGAACCCAGATTTTGTTACTGCCAGATTGCTTTACACTATACAGAATAATGATCAGGAGAAGGCTGAAAAAAAGATTCCTTACACTGTGCACCAAAATCTAGATAGTATTTCCCTAAGGATGCCTTTCACACAATTACAAAAAAAATCTGAATTCAGTGATGTGTGATAAAATGTCAGATCTCTCTTTTAATTGAAAGTATTACTAAATTCAAGATAGCACACAGAATACTAAAAGAATAAGAAGCCAAATAATAAGTGTATTGTGCTTGTTTGGGAATTGACTTTACCTGTTTGAAGTTTAGTATATGGTCTGGATTGTCCAAAGTTATTTTCTTTTCCCTAAAGTAGTTGATCAATTTTATACTCTCATTCTTTTGGAAGTGTGACAACTGAGATTGTCTCATTTATAGCAGTGAAATGTTAGCTTGTAGAACACTTTTGTGAAGTAAGAATAAAAAACCTACTGATTGTGCTATTTAATTCTTTATTAATAAAAGTGACTTTAACATTTAAAGGTTGTAAAATCTTTCACAAATTACTCAACCACTCCAAGTCTCATTGTCCTTATTTTAAGAAGTCATAGGTACCTACCTCACAAGATTTTGGGGAGAGTTTAATGAAATCAAGTATGCAAAGCAACTAAGATAATAACTGGTATATATCTGATGTTCAGTAAATATTATTTCCTTTCATTTCTGTTTCTCTTTACTATATAGCTAGAAATGAATCTGTCGCCTTCAAGTTGGAAATCAATTCATTTGAGAGGGCAGGGAAAAAACACATCAAACAAATAGAGGAACAACATCCTTAAGACCAGACTTACATAAGGTTATGACAAGAAATAACACTCTCTCAAGTTTTACGTACTTAAACAATGAAAAACAGGAGTCCACATTTTCCTATAGTTTATTGCCTTTTCTTTGATATTTTTATCATAATACAAAAGTCCATGCACTTTCACATTTCAAGCATTATAATTTCAAGATATTTACATATGCTAACAACAGTAACTCTCACCATAATCAGTTATAAAAACTTATTGAAATTAAAGCACTAATTTATTTTTAAAGAAATCCATTGCTTTTATATCCATATGAGAGTGAATAGGTAATGAGAGGAAGAGTATGTTTGAAGATGAGGTAGATGTAGAGGGGAGGGGAGATAAAAGAATAGCTTATGCAAAAAGAAATAAATACCTTGGAATAAATTTAAACAAGGACGCCAAAGATCTCTTTGATGAAAATTACAAAACATTAAAGAAATAAATAGAAGAACACCAAAAAAATCTTCCATGTTCTTGAATTGGAAGACTCAATAACATCAAAATGTCCATACTACAGAAAGCAACTTACAGATTCAATGTGATCCCAATCAAAATACCAAAGACATTCTTCTCAGATCTAGAAAAAAATGATGCTAAAATTTATATGGAAACATAGGTCTACTGCAAAAGGCAGTGGTCATACTTCCATAGAAAACCATCTTGCTTTTGTAAGGGGTCAAATTATTTAGGGGTCAAATAATTTCCAGGCTCTGGCTATAAAGTTTCACAATTAATGACTCAAAATACTAATACTTTACTCAGTTATGTTTCCTTCCTGTGCATTACTTGGCAATTTTCAAGAGGGTTAGAAGTTGTTTATCCCTGACTTTTCAACTCATAAGGAAAGGAATAAAACTGTGGGGTGTGTGAATGAGCCTTGGTATTTTTGATATTATTAATAGTTCATAGTATTAATAGTAACTGTGCTATAGTTGAAACTGGCTTTAACTGTTAAGATTGTATACAAGGATGTTTTTGTATACAAAGGGTGTTGCCATGCTTGGTTGTAAATAATTTGCTGTCTCATGTTGGGTCAGAAAATGAAATTTCATTTATGCTGAGAAAACAGCCAAACATAAAGCGGTTCCTGAAAATATCTACCAATCATTTCACAGTGCACTTTTTTTCTCTTCAGTCTGACATGAAGATTCTACTTGTCCCACAGAGAGCAGGTTCTGACACATTTGAACATTCCCAATCCCTTAGACGCTCCTTAGAGCTTGAGGCTCCTGGGCCAATTGGTTTGGGAAGTACATGGAAGGCCTGTTTGATGGATTCTGCCAATAAACACCTAACTACTATTTTATCATTAGATAAAAAGAGAAAATTTTCAATTTTTGTTTGGACATTAGGGAACAACTTGCTGGAAGCCCAATTCACCATCAAGAAGTTCTTAGACATCTTCGATCTTTTTGACAGCATAACTTTGGTCACGTGGCAGGTCCAACATGATCTTGCCATCCCAAAACTTTGTTCTTCATTCCAGCCTGTATATGTGATTCCCTCCAGAAATCTGTTGTGATGCTGAACATGCTGCATTTCATCTTCAGGGTTAGAAGCAGTATGTATCATGCCACAAGACCTATGCCAGTGATAAGTTTTTTTCTTTATCTGTATCTCTGGTATTAGCGTTTTTTTTTATCTGTTTCAAAGAGTTAGTAACATACCAGTATGGGATGCCAGCGCTGCAGGAAGAGGATTAACCTATTGTGCCACGGAGCTGGCATCTGAAAATGCTTACTTTTATCAAGTTTACAATCCCTTTACAGAAACTACTCCACCTGATTAATCCTTTATCAATTTGTCTCCATTTTTACTACTTTTTTTTGAAGATTTTATTTATTTATTTGAGAGGCAGAGCTACGAACAGACAAGAGAAAGGTCTTCCTTCTGCTGATTCATTCCCTAAATGGCTGGAGCTGGACCTATCTGAAACCAGGAGCCAAGAGCTTCTTCTGGGTCTCCGTCGCAGGTGCAGAGGTCCAAGTTTCAGGCCGTCTTCTACTGCTTTCCCAGGCCATAAGTAGAGAGCTGGAACAGAAGAGGAGCAGTGGAGACATGAACTGGTCCCCATAAGGGATGCCGGCGCTATAGGCAGAGGCTTAGCCTATTAGCCTACAGTGCTGGCCTCCACATTTTTTACTTCTTGTTCTTGATATTTTAGTGTCCAATTTATTTTCAAAAAATTTTTATTAATAGAAAGAGCACAGATTTAATGTATTTCATAGGTACAAGTCTTAGAAGAGAACCATACTTTCCTCACTCCTTCTTTTCTAGTGACAAGCACCTTGGCACTTGCTCTTCCTCAAAGGTTTTTCTTTCATTAACAGTCTCTACATCAGAATCTTCAATCACTTTTGATTTATTCATTTGGATGTGTCCCAGTGGTGGTTTATTTTCCAGACACAATTTTCTAAGACAGGATTTTTTTTACTAACAAAAGCATAGCTCTACCCTGGAGTGTAGCTCGTGATTTTATTTTTTGGCTTTAAAATTCAAGGAGGATTCACATTGTTTTCCGTTGAACAGTAATCATTCTCTTTCTCCACAAGTGGCCACTCGATTTTGTTGGAACTTTTAGTTCCTTGATATAGGCTTGATGTGCTCATAACTTGATAGATACTTAGCAGTTTAACACTTTAAAAATTTATTTTACTTTTCATCTATATGAAAGGTGGAATTAGAGACAGAGAGAGAGAAAGAGACTGCGAGAGGGAGAGAGAGAGAGAGAGAGACCTTCCATCCACTCGCTCATTCCGCAAATGGCTGCAACAGCCAAGACTGGGTCAGATCAAATCCAGGAGCCAGGAACTTTGAATTGGGCCAGACCGAAGCCAGGATCCAGGAGCTTCACCCAGGTCTCCCACATGGTGCAGGGGCCCAAGGACTTGGAGCACCTTCCATTGCTTTCCCAGGGGCATTAACAGGGAGCTGGGGCCAGCGCCGCGGCTCAATAGGCTAATCCTCCACCTGCAGCGCCGGCTGCCCGGGGTTCTAGTCCCGGTCGGGGCACTGGATTCTGTCCCAGTTGCTCCTCTTCCAGCCCAGCTCTCTGCTGTGGCCTGGGAGGGCAGTGGAGGATGGCCCAAATGCTTGGGCTCTGCACCCACATGGGAGACCAGGAAGAAGCACCTGGCTCCTGGCTTCAGATCAATGCGGTGCGCTGGCCGCAGCGCACCGGCCAGAGCGGCCATTGAGGGGTGAACCAATAGAAAAGGAAGACCTTTCTCTCTGTCTCTCTCTCTCACTGTCCACTCTGCCTGTCAAAAGCAAACAAACAAACAAACAAAACAAAACAACGACAACAAAAACCAGGGAGCTGGATAGGAATTAGAACAGCCAGAGACTCAAACCAGCACCCATATGGGATGCTGGTATTGCAGGTGGTGGCATAACCCATTACACTGCAATGATAGCTCCAGCAGTTAAACTCTTCTGTGGATTTTAATTCTTCTTGTAGCAGACTGGTATTCCCTGCAGGTTTTCTATCACACTAGGAAAATATTGCTCTTCATCATTAGTTTTTAAACAAGTGGATCTATGCTCTTCAGCTTTGTCTCCAATAGATTGGGGTACCATTTATTTTTGTTGTAAAAGGACGCAGTAGACATAGCAGATTTAAATGATAAGCCTTGGTTTACAGATGGAAATCTATTTTTTAAGTTGTTTTGAGTAGAATTAAAATGTAGTTGCCTTGTTACAAACAGTGTACCTCTTCTTCAATTTTATCATTGTTTTGAGCCGGCGCCGTGGCTCAATAGGCTAATCCTCCACCTTGCGGCGCCGGCACACCGGGTTCTAGTCCCGGTTGGGGCGCCGGATTCTGTCCCGGTTGCCCCTCTTCCAGGCCAGCTCTCTGCTATGGCCAGGGAGTGCAGTGGAGGATGGCCCAGGTGCTTGGGCCCTGCACCCCATGGGAGACCAGGAAAAGCACCTGGCTCCTGGCTCCTGCCAGGATCAGCGCGGTGCGCCGGCTGCAGCGGCGGCCATTGGAGGGTGAACCAACGGCAAAGGAAGACCTTTCTCTCTGTCTCTCTCTCTCACTGTCCACTCTGCCTGTCAAAAAAAAAAAAAAAAAAAAAAAAATTTTATCATTGTTTTGACAAAAATTAGGTTATGGAAATAGATTTTCAGTGGAGTCCAAAATTAATTTTGTTTATGGAATGTCTGATAAAAGGATTGTTGTTTTCTCTTCTATGGAGTAAATTCTGCCATCTTATCAAAATCCTGCATCTCAAAGCCAAGAGATCTCCCCTCAAGTGAGCCAACAGTTCTCTCTTCTAAATGGAATGTTTTTTTTTTTTTTAGTTTGACTGTTGCAGTAATTTTCTAGATATCTTACTTTGTATCAGGAAAAATAGTTGTTGATTATAAATCACCAGAGTGCTTACAGGTCTTCTGTCTATAGATGAGAGATTAAAGGATCATGACTTTTATGACTCCTGGGTGCTTCTTTCTAGATTCAGCTGTGACATAGTAAATAGAAGATACTTTGTAGTATGCTTTGAAATTAGAAAATGTGAGCCATTTCAATTTTGTTTATCTTCAAGATTAATTTCTTATTGATATTTACTCCATACTCCTTTTAATTTACATGTGAATTAAAAAATGATAATTTCTCTAGGAAAGGGAGCTGAAATTATGAGAGAAATTATGTTGACCATATAGATCAATTTTTTTTTATTTTTTTTATTTTTTATCTTTTATTTAATGAATATAAATTTCCAAAGTACGACTCATGGGTTACAATGGCTTCCCCCCCCATACCGTCCCTCCCACCCACAACCCTCCCCTTTCCCACTCCCTCTCCCCTTCCATTCACATCAAGATTCATTTTCGATTATCTTAATATACAGAAGATCAGCTTAGTATACATTAAGTAAGGATTTCAACAGTTTGCTCCCACACAGAAACATAAAGTGAAAAATAATAGATGATTTTTTTTAAATGATGATGAAATCAGAGCAGACCTATTGTCATGTTTAATCCCAGTGAGAGTCAAGTTGGGAATTGATAATTTCTTTTTTTTTTTTTCTTACAGAAGATCAGTTTAGTGTACATTAAGTAAAGATTTCAATCGTTTGCACCCCCATAGAAACACAAAGTGAAATATACTGTTTGAGTACTCGTTATAGCATTAAGCCTCAGTGTACAGCACATTAAGGACAGAGATCCTACATGAGGAGTAAGTGCACAGTGACTCCTGTTGTTGACTTTACAAATTGACACTCCTGTTTATGGCATCAGTAATCTCCCTATGCACCAGTCATGAGTTTCCAAGGCTATGGAAGCCCCTTGAGTTCTCCAACTCTTATCTTGTTTAGACACGGTCATAGTCAAAGTGGAGGTTCTCTCCTCCCTTCAGAGAAAGGCACCTCCCTCTTTGAAGACCTGTTCTTTCCACTGGGATCTCACTCACAGAGATCTTTTTGCCAGAGTGTCTTGGCTTTCCATGCCTGAAATACTCTCATGGGCTTTTCAGCCAGACATATAGATCAATTTCATATTGCCAACTTAACAATATTATCTTCCAGTCCATGGACAATTTCTTTAAGTATTCTTTTATTTCTTTCAATATTGTTTTGCCATTTTTGGAGTATAATTTTCAAACATTTTCTTTAAATTTATTCGTAAGTATCTTATGGTTTTAATGCCATTGGAAATGGAATTTTTAAAACTTTAAAACTCAGGCTATTCACTGCAGCAGAATAGGAACACAATGACTATTTTATATTGATATTGTATATTGTAAATTTGCTAAAATTTTCTTAGTTATAATAGTTTTAGTGGACTCTTTAGTATTATATATATATATATATATAAAATCATATAATCTACAGATTGATATATTTCTTCTTTTCCATTGTGAATGCCTTTTTTTCTCCCTAATTCTCCTGCAAGTATCCTCCAGTATGTCGTTGAGTGGAATTAGTAAGAGAAGAGAGACTTATCTTGCTCTTGGTCTCATAAGGAAAGCTATCAGTCTTTTTCTATTAAGTATAAGGCTAGCTTTGCTATATGACAAGTTGAAAAAATCCCATTTTCCTAGTTTGTTGGGTGTTTTTATTCAGAAGGTATGAATTTTATCAAATGTTTTTTCTACACCAGTTTAAAGAATTATTCATTTGTTTGCTTTTTTCCTTTGTTGATGTAATGTGTTTATTTAATAGACTTCGATGGAGCAAGGACATAAGCCTCAGCTATTCTTGCTCATTGCCCAAAAGACAGGTAAACTTTGGAATGTATTCCTTGCCCTTGAATCTCAATTAGATCTCACACCCTATTGCCTTCATACCCCATTCTGCATTCTTTTCTGGGTTCCAAAGGCCCCGCCCAGTTCCAAGAATTCCCCTCCACCTGCTGCCCCCTAACCCGCACCCATCACTAGCCCTCCTTATAAAGGCCTATCCCCTGGGGATCAGGGCCTTCTGCCATGTGTTCCATCAATGTGCATGCGGGCAGTTGGTCATCCACATCTAAGAATTATTTTCTCTGAATAAATTCGGTCTGGCTGTTAATTCATACCTACCTTCTCTCTATTCTGCACCTTTTTCCCTAACATTTTGGTGCTCCGTGTGAGGAGGCACCAATCTGCAACTCTTTTCCTAACAGACTTTTCAGGTGTTAAGTTAATCTTGTATTCCTGGGAAGAATCCCACCTCATTATTGCATACAATACTTTTTACATATTCCTTAATTTGATTTGCTACTATTTTGTTATGAAATTTTACATCTATACCCATAAGATATCTTAGTCTGTAGTCTTCTTGTGATGCTTTTGTCTATTTTTGGCATTAGTCCTATGGAATGAATCAATAAGTGTTTCTCCCCTTCTATTTTGGAAGATTTTGTGAGAAATTGGCATCTATTCTTCTTGAAATGTTCAGTACATTTCACCAATGAAGCCATCTAATGCTGGGTATCTCTTTTTAGGTAGTCTCTTTGATTTCTAATTTAATATCTTTATTCATTACATATTAATTTGTTTTTTCATTATTTTATTGAAATACCTGAGGCTGAGAATTTTCTAAAGAAAAGATATTTATGTAGCTCACATCTGTAAAGTAAAGAATAGGATTCTGACTTCTGCTTGGCACTTATGAAATTCTCATGATAAATGGCATCACAGCGGTAGCAGTAAGAGGGAGAGATCAAATTGTGAAACAAGAAGATAGATTGTGAATCAGAGGTCAGGCTAGCTCTTTTCAAATAATCCTTTTTCTTTTCTTTTCTTTTCTTTTCTTTTCTTTTCTTTTCTTTTCTTTGTCTTCATCCTATTTGTTGAACTCTTTTACTTAGAGTAGGGTTAACCATATGATCGCTAAGTATACTGAAAATAC
Organism: Oryctolagus cuniculus; assembly: GCF_964237555.1. Taxonomy (NCBI): domain Eukaryota; kingdom Metazoa; phylum Chordata; class Mammalia; order Lagomorpha; family Leporidae; genus Oryctolagus; species Oryctolagus cuniculus. Next base: position 44,660,591 of record NC_091453.1, on the reverse strand, counting down.
ATTATTGTAAAAATTAAGAGTGGGAATCCAAGAGTGAGGGGGAGGAAGGGTTGGAGTGTTGGTGGGTAAGAATGGGGGGTACCACTATGTTCCTAAATCTGTATATATGAAATATACGAAAGTTGCATAACTTAAAATTAAAAAAAAATCCTCTCATGAGAACTAAACAGGAGTCTCACAAAAATACTTTAATTCCTTCCAAGGGCAGTGCCCCTAATGATTTACTTCTGACTAAGTGTCACCTCTTAAAGTTCCCACTACACTGGGGCCAGCATTGTGGTATGACGGATAAGGCCACCACCTGTGACACTGGCATCCTATATGGGTCCAGTTTGATCCCAGCTGCTTCTTTTTTTTGTTATATACCATTTTTATTGTTCAAAAAATCAAATTTAATGCACAGCATATAAACTAGATGTAATAGAGTCTTTTTTTTCATTTTCGATTCTCTTTATATACAGAAGATCAGTTTAGCATACATTAAGTAAAGATTTCAACAGTTTGCTCCCACACAGAAACATAAAGTGAAAAATAATAGATGATTTTTTTAATGATGATGAAATCAGAGCAGACCTATTGTCATGTTTAATCCCAGTGAGAGTCAAGTTGGGAATTGATAATTTCTTCTTTTTTTTTTAACAGAAGATCAGTTTAGTATACATTAAGTAAAGATTTTAACAGTTTGCACCCACATAGAAACACAAAGTGAAATATACTGTTTGAGTACTCGTTATAGCATTAAGTCTCAATGTACAGCACATTAAGGACAGAGATCCTACATGAGGAGCAAGTGCACAGTGACTCCTGTTGTTGACTTTACAAATTGACACTCCTGTTTATGGCATCAGTAATCTCCCTATGCACCAGTCATGAGTTTCCAAGGCTATGGAAGCCCCTTGAGTTCTCCGACTCTTATCTTGTTCAGACAAGGTCATAGTCAAAGTGGAAGTTCTCTCCTCCCTTCAGAGAAAGGTACCTCCTTCTTTGATGACCTGTTCTTTCCACTGGGATCTCACTCACAGAGATCTTTCATTTAGGTGTTTGTTTGTTTGTTTGTTTTTTTGCCAGAGTGTCTTGGCTTTCCATGCCTGAAATACTCTCATGGGCTTTTCAGCCAGATTGGAATGCCTTTAGGGCTGATTCTGACCAGCTGCTTCTGATGTAGCTCCCTGCTAATGTGACTGAGAAAGCAGTGGAGGATGGCCCAAGTCCCATGCACCCATGTGGGAGACCTGGAAGAAGCTCCTGGCTCCTGGCTTTGGTCTGGCCTATCCCTGTCCATTGGGGTCATTTGGGGAATGAGCCAGTGGATGAAGTTCTCTCTCTGTCTCTCCCCCACCATGTGGCCCTTTCAAATAAATGAATTAAATATATTTTTTAAAATGTAGCCCTGATCATTCAGATTCTAGGTGAGGCCAAGGAATCTGTATTTAAAAAAGAAAGAAAACAAACAAAGAATAGAATAAAATTCCCGGGGCCAGCACTGTGGCACAGTGGGTTAAAGCCCCAGCCTGAAATGTTGGCATCTCATATGGGAGCCGGTTCTAGTCCTGGCTGCTCCTCTTCCGATCCAGCTATGGCCTGGGATAGCAGTAGAAGATGGCCCAAGTCCTTGGACCCTTGCACTCGTGTGGGAGACCCAGAAGAAGCTCCTGTCTCCTGGCTTCAGATCGGTGCAGCTCTGGTCGTTGTGGCCATCCGGGGAGTGAACCAGCGGATGAAAGACCTCTCTCTCTGTCTACCTCTCTTTATAACTCTTTCAAATAAATAAAATAAATCTTAAAAAATGAATAAAATTCCCACCATCTTTTACATTGCCACACTGGAGATGAAGCCTCCAACTCAGGAACTCTTGTGGAACAATAAACATCAAAACCATAGCATATGTTTATTTAAATTGTCTATTTTTTCTAGAGTCAGTTTTGGTAGTTTGTAATAATTTTCATTTTCTTGTATATTATCTAATTTGTTGATGTACAGTGGTTAATACTGCAGAATATTATGATGAAGTTATATCCTGATAAACTCATCAAAGTGAAAATATAGTAGGTAAAAAATGCATTTAGAGAGATAAAGATGGCCAAATTGAAGTCCCCAGTGTTTGGCCTGCTTTTCCATAGAGAAGAATCAAAAATAATTGCATTTTAAGATGAATATTGGAAGAATTAATATTATTAAAATATCTTTACTATCAAAATTACTTTACCTATTCAACATAATCCCCCACAAAAATACCAAGAATATTCTTCACAGAACTAGAAAAGAATCCTAAAATTCTTAGGAAAGCACTAAAGCCCATGAGTAGCCAAATTAATATTCTACAAAAAGATCAAGTCTAGAATCATTACCCACCAGATTTCAAGACAAACTGCAGAGCTATTGTAATGAAAACAACATGGTACTGAATAAAAACAAACACATAGAACAACGGAATAGGATAATTATGCCAGAAATGAATCTGTACATCTACAGCCACCTTATCTCTGATGAAGTTTCCAAAAACATGCCATGGACAAAGCATGTTTCAATAAATAGTTACAAGAAAATTGGATATACATGCGCAGAAGTCTGAAAACTGACTCCTATCTCTGACACTGTATAAACTCAGGGGGCTAGCATCATGGCACAGTAGATTAAGCTGTCACCTGTGACACTGGAATTTCATATTTGTGACAGTTTGTGCCCCAGCTGCTCTACTTCCAATACAGCTCCCTACCAATAATTCATCTTGGAAAACAGTAGATGGCCCAAGTACTTGGACCCTGCAACTCACATGGGAGAACCGAATAAAGTTCCTGTTCCCTGGTTTAGGCCCATCACTGCCTCAGCAGTCATGGCCACTTGAGAATAAACCAGCAGATCTCTCTCTCTCTGTGTCTCTGTGTCTCTGTCTCTGTCTCTCTGCCTTTCAAAAATAAATAAATAAACACTTAAAATTAAAAAAAAATCTCAAAATGGATCAGTGGCCTAAAAGATGCTGATTGGAATATCTGCATTCCAAATCAACATGCCTGTTCCAGTCCCAGCTCTGCTTCTATTTCTAGTTTCCTGCTAATGGACACCCTGAAAGGCAGTGAGTGATGGCCTAAGTATTTGAATCCCTGCCAAATATGTGGGAGACTTGGATTAAGTTCCAGGCTTCTGACTTCAGACTACCCAGTGCTGACTATTGTGGACATTTAGGTAGTAAATCATCTATGGTGGATGATCTGTGTGTGTGTGTGTGTGTGTGTGTGTTTCTCTATGCTTTTCAAATAAATAAAATAAGGAAATAAAAGTAAGACCTGAAACTACTAGAAGAAAATATGGGAAAATGCTTCAGGACATTGACATAGGAAATGAATCTTGGTAGAAGATTCCAAAAGCTCAGGCAAAAAACAAAAATTGGATTATGTCAAATTAAGAAACTTATGCACAGCAGCAGGAAAAATAGAGTGAAGTGAAAATCCACTGAATGGTAAGGATTTTTCACCCTGTTCATCTGACAAAAGATTAATATTTAGAATATATAACCACAAAAAAACTCAAAGACAGGGATGTTCCAAGACAGCTGAATAGGCAGTAGCCACGCCAACTTCTGCTGCTCTGGGATATGAAAAGAACAAGGGAAGGACTACATTTCCAGACGCCTGACTGATGGAAATTTTCAATGAAGAACTAAACAAACAGTGAAGACTCCATGATACAAGTGGAGAGAAGACAGAAACACTGCGGTAACCAGCTGTGAGACAAAGCCAGCTGCTAGCTATGAGCAGCCATTGTGCCATGATAAGGTAGGAAGAAATCACTGTGCCCTCAGTCACTTGAAGTTTTAGCTGAGAGGGAGTTCCACAGTCACACACTGACTTTTATGTCAGCCTGGGGAGCTGACTGTGGTCTGAGCAACTGCCAGGCTTGAACCAGAGAAGCCACATTGTTTCTTTCCCTCCCCCACTCCTGCAGAGTGCTATACTCAGCAGCAAAGAGTGAGCAGTGCTCCTCTGTTCCATTCCTACCAGTATCAGAATCAGCATCAGGAGACATCATCTTCTTAAGAGAGAAATGAGAAGAGACCACAGCAGCATATCTCACTGGTGATATTGCCTGAGTGAGAACCTTGCAGACCACATGGACTTTGAGTCCAATCTGGAGTGCTGGTGGGGTTCAGGGTGCCCACCCAACCCTGTGAAACAAGAGCTCATTTCCTGTTTCCCACCTCCCCACCCCAACAAGGGCTCCCGGTGAATATCTCTGAAAAAGTGTTATCTTAAAAACAGTATAGGCTGCTGTGGCTCATAAGCATGTGACTAGGGCATTTTATCTGAGGGAATACATCCATGGTCCCCACTAACTTTGAGTGTGGCCTGGAAGGTTGGCAGGGGTTTGGGTGCTCACTTAAGCCTGTGAGGTGCTACCCTCACCTCTATATCACTTATGTCTGTACTCAGACTGCCATGGTGGAACACTGACAGGCAGCTGGCTCTGGAAATGCCTCGACTCTTTCTGTACATGGAGCAGTCTCATGGGGCTGAGAGTGGATACCTTGCTCCCTGTGAATATTTAAGAATATTTATGGGAAAATGGCAGGACCAATTCATTACTTATCAATAGTAACCTTTACTATAAATGGACTAAATTCTCTAATTAAAAGATACAAATTTGCTGAAAGAATTAAAAAAAGACCCATCTATTTGCTGCCAGCAGGAAAACACACCTCACCAACGAAGATACACACAGATTGAAGTGAGAGTATGCAAAAGATATTTCATGCTAATGGAAGCAAAAAAAAGAGTACAAGTAGCCACCCTGATATCAGAAAAAAAAGGAATTTAACACAAAATTGTTCAAAGAGACAAGGGATCAATTCAACAGGAAGATATGACTATAGTAAATGTATATGCACCCAATGTCAAGGCACCTACCCATTTAAAACAAATGTTAATGGAACTAAAAGAAGACCAAGACTCCAACACAACTGTAATGGGGGACATCAACACCCCACTTTCATCAATTGACAAAAACTAAACAAAAAAATCAATGAAGAAACGACAGAGCTAATCAACACTGCAGATTAAATGGACCTAACTGATAGCTATAGAACATTGCACCCCACAGCTGAAGAACACACATTGTTTTGATCAGCGCATGGAATGTTCTCTAGGGTAGACTGTATGCTAGGTCATAAAAAAGCCTTAACAATTTTAAAAAAATGGAAATCATTCCATGCATCTTTTCAGACTTCAATGAAATGAAACTAGAAATTAACAACTTAAGAAACTCCAGAAAATATATGAACACATGAAGAGTGAAAAGCATGCTCCTGATGAACACTGGGTCATAGAAGAAATCATAATGGAAATGAAAAATTCCTGAAAATGAGCGAAGATGACAACAAAACATATCAAAACCTATCGGATAGAGCAAATGCCTTGTTAAGAAGGAAGTTTAAAGCAATTAGTGCTACATCAAGAAACTGGAAAAGTGTCAAATAAGTTATCTAACAATGCATCACAAGGAACTATAAAACAACAACAAATCAAATTCAAAATTAGTAGGAGGAAGGAAATAATTAAATTAGAGAAGTAAGTAAAATTAATACCAACAAAATAATGCAAAAGATCAGTGAAGTGAAGAGCTGTTATCTTTTAAATACAAAATTGATACACCATTGGCCCAACTAACCAAAAAAAGAGAGAAGATCCAAATTAATAAAATCAGAAATTTGAAAGCAGATGGTACAATGGATACTACAGAAATAAAATGAATGATCACAAATTACTACAAACAGCTAGATACCAACAAATTGGAAAATCTAAAAGAAATGGATAGATCTCTGGATACATGAAATCTGCCAAAATTGAGTCATGAAGACAGACATAAAAACTTAAACAGACCAATATCCAAGATGGATATTAAATCACTAATAAAGACATTCCCAACAAAGAACAGCCCAGGACCAATGCCTTCAGTGCTAGATTCTACCAAACTTTCCAAGAACAACTAATTCCAATTCATCTCAAACTATTTAAAACAACTGAAAAGGAGGGAATCATCTCAAACGCTTTCTATGAGTCCAGCATCACCTTATTTCCACAACCGGAAGATACAACAAAGAAAGAAGACCATAGATCAATATCACTGATGAACATAGATAAAAAAAAAAACCTCAACAAAATACTAGCTAACTGAATCCAACAACATATCAGAAAAACCATCTACCTGGATCAAGCAAGGATGATTCAGCACACACACATCAATAAATGTGGTACATCACATTAACAAATTGAACAGCAAAAACCATATGATTATCTCAGTAGATGCAAATAAAACATTTAATAAAATAAACATCCTTTTGTGAGGAGTCAGACTGATTAATAGGTAGTCAGGTTGGTCCTGGTGGAATTGAGGGTGCAAAATACTTGCTTCCTGCAAAAGTTATATTTAGCAAGGTCAAACGTTCCTGCCCTACTCCCTTGGGAGCTTCCAATTTTATCATGAGAACAGAAAGGGAGTGGTGATTCCACCCTTCTGAGCTCACAGTTCACTGTAAAAACAAGTTACTGGGGCTGGCACTGTGATACAGTAGGTTAAAGTCCTGGACTGCAACACCAGAATCCCATATGTGCACCAGTTTGAGTCCCAGCTGCTCCACTTCCAATCCAACCCTCTGCTATGGCCTGAGAAAGCAGTAGAAGATGGCACAAGTCCTTGGGCTCCTGTACCTCTGTGGGAGACCTAGAAGAAGCTCCTGGCTCCTGGCTTCAGATCAGCTCAGCTCTGGCCTTTGTGGTCATTTGGGGAATGAACCAGCAGAATGAAAGGCTTCTCTCTCTCTCTCTCTGGCTCTACTTCTCTCTGTAACTCTGTCTTTCAAATAAATAAAATAATTCTTTAAAAAAGTTACCTATTCCACCCCTCATATGGCTTTTTTGTTTTATCATGAGTAAGCCAGACAGGGCAAATAAGATTACAGATCAGTTCTTTTAATGGGTTTAGGCCTTGCCTTATAACTGAATGTAAAGCTGATTGTCAAATTTTATTTTTCTTCCCTAAAATTGTGCTTAAAAACACCACTACCAACAGTCCTTTTGGGTTTTGCCTCTCAGAGCCCCACTCCTGGCCACTCTGTCATGAAGCCTCTGATTTAAATAAATCTTGCCTTTTCTCTCTGACTTTTCTGCTTGGAGATTCTTCTTCCACGTGAGACAAAGAATCAAGGTAATCTTTTCTCTAACACTGTTTTACCATAACACTTTCATGATAAATATCTTAAGCAAATTGGATATAGAAGAACATTCCTTAGCACAATTAAGGCAATACATGACAAACCCATTGCCAGCATTACATTTGTCTTTTAGGGTCTGGCTTATTTAAAAATTATTATTTTAAATTATCCCTTCTTGCAGATGACATGATACTATGAAGAGGGAAACCAAAAGACTAAGAGACTTTTGGAACTCATAATAGAGTTTGGTAAAATAGAACTTGTAAGATCGGTCCCATTCACAATAATTACAAAAGAATTTAAATACCTTGGAATAAAATTAACCAAGAAGGTGAAAGATCTCTTCAATTAAAATTATAAAACATTAAAGAAAGTAATAAAGGAAGACACATAAAATGGAAAAATCTTCCATGTTCATGGATTGGAAGAATTCATATCATCAAAATGTCCATACTATCAAAAGCAATTTACAGATTCAGTATGATCCCAATCACAATATTCTCACATATAGAAAAAATGATGTTAAAATTCATATGGAAACACAAGAAATCAATAACAGCTAAAGCAATCTTAAACAACAAAAATAAACCTGGAGGCATCACAATATCAGATTTCAAGAAGGGAAGTTAAAATCAAAACAGCCTGGTACTGGCACAAAAATAGACATATAGACCAATGGAACATAAGAAAAACCCCAGAAATCAATATGCATCTACAACCAACTAATCTTTGCAAACAATTAAAATCAGCCCCTAGGGAAATAACAGTCTCTTCAAGAAATGGTACTGAGACAATTGGATCTATACTTACAGAAATATGAAACAAGACACCTACCTTACACCTTATCCAAAAATCAACTCAAAATGGATCAAGGATCTAAATATGCACCAGATACTATCAAATTACTAGAGGAAAACATTGGGGAAACTCTTCAAGACATTGGAATAGGCAAAGACTTCTTGGAAAAGACCCCAAAAGCACAGGCAATAGAAGCAAAAATAGACAAATGGGATTACATCAAGTTAGGAAGCTTTTGCACTGCCAAGGAAACACCCAACAAAGTTAAAATGCAACCAACAGAATGGGAGAAAGTATTTGCAAATGATGCGACTAATAAAGGAATGCTATCCAGAATCTATAAAGAGCTCAAGGAACTCAAAAACAAAACAAATATTCTGGTTAAGAAATGGGCAAGGGGATTGAACAGTCATTTTTCAAAGGATGAAAAATTCAAATGGCCAACAAACACATAAAAAATGCTCAGGATCAATAGCCATCAAGGAAATAAAAACAAAAACCACAATGAGGTTTCATCTCATCCGAGTTAGAATGACTCTCATACATAAATAAAAAAAACATTAAATACTGGTGAAGATGTGGGAAAAAAGACACCCTAATCCACTGTTGGTGGGAATGTAAACTAGTACAGCCATTGCAAAGGGCAGTATGCAGATACCTCAGAAATCTGAAAATAGATCTACCATATGACTCAGCTATCCCACTCCTGGGAATTTACCCAAATGAAATGAAACCAGCATATGAAAGAGTTATCTGTATCTCAATTTTTATTTCCACTCAATTTGCAGTATCTAAGGTATGGAACCAAGGCAGATATCCATCAGTTGATGACTGGATAAAGAAATTGTGGTATATATACACTATGGAATACCATTCAGCCATAAAAAAGAATGAAATCCTGTCTTTTACGGCAAAATGAATTCAACTGGACACCATTACACTTAGTGAAATAAGCCAGTCTCAAAAAGACAAATATTATATTTTCCCTGATCTGTGGCAAATTACAAAATACAAAAACATGCAATGTATATGAGCAAAATTGACATTTTGAGGTTTGATTAGCTTACCCTTGTCTCAACTGTTGAGGAACAGTGATTTTTTTCTTCTTACTGATTGTTGAATTTGTTACTTAGTTGAGGGTTCAGTTTATGATTAGAAAATAAACTTAAGAGCCGGCGCCGTGGCTCAATAGGCTAATCCTCCACCTTGCGGCGCCGGCACACCGGGTTCTAGTCCCGGTTGGGGCGCCGGATTCTGTCCCGGTTGCCCCTCTTCCAGGCCAGCTCTCTGCTATGGCCAGGGAGTGCAGTGGAGGATGGCCCAGGTGCTTGGGCCCTGCACCCCATGGGAGACCAGGAAAAAGCACCTGGCTCCTGGCTCCTGCCATCGGATCAGTGCGGTGCGCCGGCTGCAGCGGCGGCCATTGGAGGGTGAACCAACGGCAAAGGAAGACCTTTCTCTCTCTGTCTCTCTCTCTCACTGTCCACTCTGCCTGTCAAAAATAAATAAAAAAAAAAAAAAAAAAAAAAAAACTTAAAATGTGTCACTGTAAAATGTGTCACTGTAAAACTTAAAAAAGAAAAGAAGAGAGGAGCTGAGCATAAGGGAGAGAGAGAGAGTAGGGTGGGAAGTATCGCCATTCTCCTAAATCTGTATATGTGAAACAACTGAAGCTTTTTCACCGTATGTAAATTTAAAGTTTTTTAAAAAGATTTATTTATTTACTTGAAAGTCAGAGCTACACAGAGAGAGAAGGAGAGACAGAGACAGAGAGAGAGAGAGAGAGAGAGAGAGAGGTCTTCCATTTGCTGGTTCACTCCCCAGTTGGCCGCAATGGCCGGAGCTGTGCCAATCCGAAGCCAGGAGCCAGGAGCTTCTTCCATGTCTCCCACGCGGGTGCAGAGGCCCAAGGACTTGGGCCATCTTCCACTGCTTTCCCAGGCCACAGCAGAGAGCTGGATTGGAAGTGGAGCAGCCAGGACATGAACTGGTACTCATAGGGAATGCCGGCACTGCAGGTGGCAGCTTTACCTGCTACGCCACAGCTCTGGCCCCAATTTAAAATTTTTTTTTGATCTCAAAGATTACCAAGAAAAAAAGTCTACTTAAGAAGTATGCCAAGAATCCAAATAGACAATTTCCCAACAAAAACAAAAGTTCCACAAATACATGACTAAATGCTCAGTTATTTACGTGGTGTAGCAAATAAATCTGGCATTGCAGGCTACTACAGCATCCCATATGGGCAACAATTTGAGTCCTGGCTGCTCCACTTCCAACCCAGCTCCTTGCTAATGCCCCTGGGAAAGCAGTGGAAGATGATCCAAGTCCTTGGGCCCATTTACCCGTGTGCGAGACCCAGATGAAACTTCTGGCTCCTGGCTTTGGCCTGGCCCAGCACAGGCGCTCTTATGACCATTTGGGGAGTAAACCAGTGGATGGAAGATCTGTCTCTGCACGCCCCCCCCAAGTAACTCTGTAAGATTTTGTTCATTTATTTGAGAGTTAGAATCACAGAGAGAGGGAAAGAGAGAAAGGTCTGCTGGTTCACTCCCCAAACAGTCATAACAACTGGGACTGGACCAGGCCGAAGCCAGGGGCCAGGAGCTTCTTCCAGGTCTCCCACATTGCTGCAGGGGCCCAAGGACTTGGGTCACCTTCCACTGCTTTCCCAGGTAATAGCAGAGACCTGGATTGGAAGCAGAGCAACCAGGACTCTAACCGATGCCCATATGGTATGCCAGCACTGCAGGCGGTGGCTTTATCTGCTAGGCTACAGTGCCAGCCCCAATAAAATAAATATTTTAGAGAATGATCAGTATCAGTAGCTATCAAAGAATATAAATTAAAACTACAATGAGGTATCATCTCCAGTTAGAGTGACTATTATCAGAAAGACAAAAAAATAACAAACTCTGATGAGGATGTAGAAAAAAGAGAATCCTTACATACTGTTAGTGGAACTGCAAACTAGTATAGCCATTATGGAGAACAGTATAGTGGCTCCACAGAAGCACTAAAAATAAATCTACCATATGACCCAGTTATGTCAACTCTGGATATACACTGTAAGGAAATGAAATCATTATATGAGATACCTGCACTTCCATGTTCACTGCAGCACTATTCACAATAGCCAAGTAATAGTATCAACCTGGGGATGCAAATTTCCTAACTGCTAGGGCTAAATTCCCACCTCCATATGGCTGCTTTCATCACATTCACCCACCCCACATATATAGTTTTCATAAGTTTGACAATGATTTGTCTTAGTATTTCTTTGTGTAAATCCTCATTAGGATTAGCCCAAATCCTTGAATCTGTAATTTAATGCCCTCCATTACATTGGGAAAATTTTTCATCATTAATTTCCTTCTCTGAGTCTCTAGTTGGGACTCTGATGTAATGGATGCCAGATCTTTTGTTATAATCCCACAGGTAATTCTGTTTTTAGGTATTCTATTATTTTACAGGTATCCCATTGGTCTTAAGTTCATTGATTCTTTCCTCTGTCCTTGCCATTCTGCTTTTCAGTCCATCCATTGTGTTTATTTTTCAAATCTAATATTTCTATTTGGTTCTTTATATTTTCTATGTCTTTGTGGAGATGTTCTCATTTACAATTGTATCAAGTGTCTTTGTATTTACTCGCAGAAGCATTTTTATGATTACTGTAAAATCTTTGCTAGATAATACAATACTGGTATTATCATATTGTTCCTTCTGTTGATCTTATTTTCTTATTCAAGTTGAGATTTTACTGTTTCTTAGTAGGATGGGTACATTGGTATTGTACTCTGAATAGCTTTCATATTATATTTGAAATTATGGATGTTACTTAAATTCACTGTTTTATTAGGCCTCTTCTGACATCATGCCAATGAAGGAAACAGAATGCTGCCTTGTGACTGACAGGGTTGGAGAGGAAATTCAGGTTCCCCACTTGGCCTCTGCTGACATCACCTTGACTAATAGGGATAGGCCCATTTCTAGCTTCTCTATCATCCAGTCAAGCATATATGGAGAAACAAAATTAAAAAAAGGGAATCGCCAGCATTTCATGCCTTAGTTTGTGAAGCCCTAGCCTTTCTGCTTTCTTTCCTCTTTTCAGAATCTTCTTATATCTGTTTTACTTCTAATGTCCAGAATTTGTAGCTGCATTTGTTGTGGAAAAAAAAAGAAGTGAATATTTTTGTTCAGAATAGAAGTCTAACATATATGTTGTAGCTGTTTTTGAACCTGATTCAAATCAGAGTTTATTCACTGCATTATTTATCTTTGTAGTGTATTTTACTGTATAATGGTTTTCCCATCTCATCCTTTTCTGTTTCATAGCATTGATATTTTGAAGAGACCAGGCCATATGTCTTACATAATGTCTCATATCCTGAACCTGCTGTATTCTTTACAGTGTCCTTTAGCTTGACCCTCCATCCTCTGGATTTCCTATAAACTGGAAGATAGGTCTAAAGGCTTGATTTCATTCAAATAAACACTTTTTTACAGTAACACTTCATAGCTAACACTTTCATAACATCAGACTGTACTAGGATGATATGATGTTTAAGCCATTGGTTTGGTAATGACAGCAACATCTCTCCTTTGTCAAGGTATATTCTTTCTCTTTGAAATCAGAAAGTAGTATGTGAGGGCCAGCCTGTGACAACACATCCCATATGGAGGCTGGTTTGAGTCCTGGTTGCTCCACTTCTGACCCAGCTCCCTGCTAATAGCTTGGGAAAAAGCAGGGGAATATGACCCAAGTGCTTGGGCCCCTGCCATCTATATGGGAGACCTGCATGGAGTTCCTGACTTTTGGATTCCATTCCACCTGTCCCACGACTGCCCATTGCAGCTATCTGGGGAATGAACCAGATGATGGAAGTGCTCTCATACTAACTCTTAAATTCAAATAAATATTTTTTAAAAAGAAATTAATATGGAGTATAACTTTAACATTATGTATATGCCTTGATTCCTATCAAACTTTTTTCTAATGTTTCTTAATCCTTAACAAACCTTACCTGGAGCAATTATTTCCTTAGAGGTGGTAATTGTTTCTAATTCTGCGTTTGATTTCATATTTGTTGGCTTTATATATTTGGTAATTAGGAGGATTCACATTTAAATTAGAGGCGACTGCTGTCCCTTCTAAAGGGGAGGATAAATGCTTGTTTCCTCTTTTACCAAATTTCAGAACAATATTAAGAATTATTTGGGGCCAGCACCGCAGCTCAGTAGGCTAATCCTCCGCCTGCGGTGCCGGCACACCGGGTTCTAGTCCCGGTCGGGGCACCAGATTCTGTCCCGGTTGCTCCTTTTCCAGTCCAGCTCTCTGCTGTGGTCCGGAGGGCAGTGGAGGATGGCCCAAGTGCTTGGGCCCTGCACCCGCATGGGAGACCAGGAGAGGCACCTGGCTCCTGCCATCGGATCAGCGCAGTGCTCCGGCCGCAGCGTGCCGGCTGCTGTGGCCATTGGAGGGTGAACCAACAGAAAAAGGAAGATCTTTCTCTCTGTCTCTCTCTCTCACTGTCCACTCTGCCTGTCAAAAAAAAAAAAAGAGAGAATTATTTGGTATAATAAGCACTTCTGATGGCAAAAATAATATTTTTAAAAATTTATTTGTTTATTTGAAATTCAGAGAGAGAGAGAGAGAAAATCTCTTCTATCCACTGGCTCATTCCACAAGTGGCTGCAATGCCAGGGGCTGGGCCAGGCTAAAGCCAGGAACCAGGAACTTCTTCCGGGTCTCCCACATGGGTGCCAGGCCGCAAACACTTGGGCTATCCTTCTGCTGCTTTCCTAGGCCATTAGCAGGGAGCTGGATTGGGAGTGCAGCAGCTGGAACTCAAACAAGTACCCATATGGGATGCTGGCTATGCCACAATGCCAGCCACCTGAAGTAATATTTTTAAAATATTTCTTCTCTGAATATAATTAAGGGCTCACACACATTTATTTTTCATTCTGCTAAAATCTGTTACAGTCACTTCACTTTTTAAAGATTTATTTATTTAAAGTGCAGAGAAACAGAGAGGGAGAGACAGAGAGAAAAAGAGATCTCCCATTTGCCAGTTGACTCTTCAAATGGCCACAATAGCAACGTCTGTGTCAAGCCAAAGTCAGGAGCCAGGAACTCTATCCTGGTCTTCCATACATGTTACAGGGGCCCAAGAACTTGGGTCATCTTCCACTGCCTTCTGGCATCTAGACACTTTACTTTTTTTTTTTTTTTAAGATTTCTTTATTTATTATGAAAGTCAAAGTTACAGAAAGAGAGGAGAGACAGAGAAAGAGAGATTTTCTATCTGCTGGTTCACTCCCCAGATAGCCACAATGGCCATAGCTGGACCAGGCTGATGCCAGGAGCTTCATCCAGGTCTCCCATGTGGGTGCAGAGACCCAACTACTTGGACCATCTTCTGCTGCTTTCTCAGGTGTATTAGCAGAGAGGTGGATCAGAAGGGGAGCAGGCAGGAAATGAAGAAGCACTCATATGGAATGCCAGCATCACAGTCGGTGGCTTCACCTGCTATGCCACATTTCTGCCTTGTAGACACTTCATTTTTTACGTAAATTTTTTCAAACGTTGTCAAGTGGGACCTCTAACTGCTCCATATTAATAACATGTTACAAGTGATGTTTAAACATTTTCTTCTTTCTCTGATATGATGTACCTAAATACTCACCCTGCATTCATCCTGCCCTAGGTTTATAGTCAGTCTTTGCTTGAGCATTAGGTTATTTAGTGAGGCAAAGCACTTAGTATTTTCTATTCGAAGATATGGGCACTTAGGCATTTGTTACAACTGGGATATCATTTTTAGACATATTCCACTTGCAATGAATGCCTTATTGCACATACATATTTTAGGAACCATGAGTTCATATTGATATTTCAAATTCAAATTTAACATAAAAGGGTTTTTTTTTTTTTACTTCACTTTCATTTTGCAATTGTATCTCTCCTCTTATACTGAAAATTTTGCTTTCCAACAACATTAACATAACTACTTACTTGTTTATCCTATGTTCTATATATAATAGATTCATACTTACAAAGCCAATGCAGTTACTGGCAAGAAAACCACTGTGGGCAGCCACAGGCAGTCGCCCCTTTTGTTTACACTTAAACATATGAATGGAGACATCCTGGCACAGACAGAAGGCTAAGGAGGTTCCAGGAAGAGGCAGGAAGAACCTTATCTCACTGCTGAACTTCTCACAAGAGATGATGTAGATAATCAGTCACACCTGAAACCTGCATTTATCACCTAGGTGTTTTATTATACCCTTGTAATCAATGATTGATGACATTTTGCGATCTGTTAAGTGGAAGAACCTTATGGGGAACTCTTTGTAACCACAAAAGTCTTTTGGATATGTAAATCTTTTGTGTGCCTTCTTGTATACAACTGGTCATGTTGAAATACTACTGGACTTGTTGAATAAAGGAACCTTGATCAGGATTTGTCTTGGCTCCATTCTTTGCATCCCACTCTCTGTTTCAGGAAACCCAGTTCTTTGTGCTGCAGGCCGGCACAACTACTAAGTAAATTTTAAGGTTCCACTGTATTTACTTTTATCCTTAGAATGTATTCCATGGGGCCGGTGCTGTGGCATAGTGGTTAAAACCACCGCCTGCAGTGCAAGCATCCCATATGGGCATCAGTTCAAGTCCTGGCTGCTCCACTTCCAATCCAGCTCTCTGCTGTGGCCTGGGAAAGCAGTGGAAGATGGCCCAAGTACTTGGGCCCCTGCACCCACGTGGGAGACCCAGAGGAAGTTCCTGGCTCCTAGCTTCGGATCAGTGCAGTTCCGGCCATTGCTGCCAATTGGGGATTGGAAGTGAATGGAAGACCTCTCTCTCTCTGCCTCTACTTCTTTCTCTGTGTAACTCTGACTTTCAAATAAATAAATAAATCAAAAAAATTAAAAAAGAATGCATTCCACTAGCAATGTATCATTCTAACGTTTCTTTATGCCAAATAAGCAAATATATATTTATATATATATATATTTCTTTCTCCCTTCTTACACAAAACAGCACAGTATATATAACATAACTATATTTTTCCTTTAGTAATATATTCTAGAAATAATTTCTGAGACACAAAGATCTTCCTCAAAGAAAATTTTTTGTCATCTGCTAATATAATACAGTTAATTAAATTTGAAAAGCTAATATTGCTTCTCTGCCAAATACCTTTAAGCCATCATTCTTGTTTTGAATATATCAGCAAAAATAGAAAATATCCTTAGACAAGTTGTTTTGTATTCTACACATAAAGTTAATAAGTAAAATTTGTAAAACTCTCTTAGATAACAAAAGACTGTAGAATCTCTTCTGCCTTATCTCATTCATAATATTTGGACACCTGGAACAAAATATAAGCCCCAAAATTTCTTACTTCATGTATCAATTTTAGTCCAAGTATCTCTAAATCTGTACCTTTAAACAAAAAGGCAATTCCACTAGATGTGAGACTAGAAAATATTTTTCTTTTACTAGTACACGATTTTCTTAAGAATCATATGTATTTTTGTATACCTAGGATGTTCATTCTCTTTTGTCAAGCAACAAAAGTATATTTTTAAAGATTTATTTAGTTGAAATTCAGAGTTACAGAGAGATGGAGAGAGAGAGAGAGAGAGAGAGAGAGAGAATCTTCCATCCACTGGTTCACTCACCAAATGGCTGCAATGCCCAGGGCTGAGCCAGGCCAACTTAGGATCCAGGAGCTTCATTCTGGCCTCCCACATGGGTGACAGGGGCCCAAGCAATTAGGCAATCCTCCATTGCTTTCCCAGGTGCATTAGCAGGGAGCTGGGTTGGAGTGGAGCAGCTGGAATTTGAAGTGGCACTCATATGGAATGTTGGTCCTGCATACGGTAGCTTAATCCACTGGGCCACGGTGCCAACCCCCACAAAAATATTTTAACCACTCATCCACTCATGTGAATCACGGAGCAGATCCATAGTACATTTTTTTAAGTGCAACAAAATCATCGTAACAAAAGATTTCTAAAATGCTAGTGCATGTAATATTATGACAATAAAATATTCCTTTTCATTCCATTTCAGTTGAATAATTAAAAATTAATAAAATAATTAAAACCCTAAAATAAAAAAAAGTTCATTTTTTAAAACCTACCCATTCACAGGGCTGGAATTGTGGCATCCCATATGGGTAATGATTTGAGTCCTGGCTATTCCACTTCTAATTCAGCTCCCTGCAAATGCACCTGGGAAACCAGAGGGAGATGGCCCAAGTCCTTGGGCCCCTGCACTCATGTAGGAGACTGGGATGAAGCTCTTGGCTCCTGGCTTCTGCCTGATCCCTGATGTTGTAGGCATTTGGAGAGTGAACCAACAGATGGAAGATGCTCTCTCTCTCTCTCTCTCTCTCTCTCTCTCTCTCTCCCTCGTAACTCTGCTTTCAAATAAATAAATAAGCCTTTAAAAAATAAAATAAATCTAGTTGCCCTTATAAAATAGTTTTCCTTACTTTCTAGCTTACATTTATGGGAAAACAATTCTATAAAAAGGCAGATCAACTTTATGGGCAAGTGAAACTTTTTATAGAAACAACCATAAATGAAAAGATGTGGATATATGTGTAGATTACACACACACACACACATACACATAACACACATATTGTTTTGAGGATTTTAGCTTTGAAATTTTAGTCACAAAATTATTTATGTATTAGAAGTTCAGAGCAAAACCAAATATCCTAAAAGATAATCTTTGAAAGAAACAACTCTGAGTAAGTACTTGGCTGTACTATGGAATACAGTGTGGAGATTTCTTAAAAAGCTAGAAATAGGGGCTGGCACTGTGGCACAGCAGGTTAAAGCCCCAACCTCCAGCATCAGCATCCCATATGGCCATTGGTTTGAGTCCCAGGTGCTCCACTCCCAATCCAGCTCTCTGCTAATGCACCTGGGAAAGCAGGCGAAGATGGTTTAAGTCCTTGGGCCCCTGCACCCATGTGGGAGACCTTGAAGAAGCTCCTGGCTCCTGGCTTAAGCCCAGCCCAACCCTGGTGTTGCAGTCACTTGGGGATGGAAGACTTTTCTATCTGTGTCACTACCTGTCTCTGTAACTCTGCCTTTCAAAACAAAACAAAACAAAACAAATCTTTAAAAAAAAGCTAGAAATAGACTTTCATATGATCCCACTACTGGGTATATACCCAACAGATTTGAACACAATGTATGAAAGAAATACCTACACCACCATGTTCATAGCAGCACTATTCACAATAGCCAAAATTTGGAATCGAGCAAGTTGTCCATCGGTAGATGAATGGATAAAGAAAATATGTTATATATACACAATGCAATATTAATCATCTATAAAAAAGGATGAAATTCTACCATTTGTAGCAAAATGTAATCAACTGGAGGACATTATGTTGAGTAAAATAAGCCAGAACCAAAAAGACAAATACCATGTGTTCTCCCTTATATGTGGGAGCTAAAATTAAAACAAAAAAAAAGAAGAAAGAAAAAAAAGAAAAAAGTGTGTGTATCGATATTGCTGCAAATATGGTTTTATAAAACGTTGTTATACCTTTGTCAAACTGTTGGTTAAGAATGTTATAGTTAATCCTCCATCTGCAGCTCTGGCATCCCATATGGGCTCCGGTTCAAGTCCCAGCTGCTCCTCTTCCAATCCAGCTCTCTGCTGTGGCCTGGGAAAGCAGTGGAAGATGGCCCAAGTACTTGGGCCCCTGCACCCACGTGGGAGACCCAGAGGAAGTTCCTGGCTCTTGGCTTTGGATGGGCACAGCTCCGGCTGTTGCAGCCATTTGGGGAGTGAACCAACAGAAGGAAGACCTTTCTCTCTGTCTCTTCCTCTCACTATCTATAACTCTACCTCTCAAATAAATAAATAAATAAAAAAGAATGTTATACTACTATAGTTTTAATGATCTGTGATTACTTTGACATTTAACGTATATGGGTGAAATGGTTATTTTTTCCATTCAACTATTATTTATAGCTACTGTCTGTATTTCCACTAAACTAGGGTCTTTTTGCTTTTTACTTGTTAAACTTCTTATTTGGTGAAGTATTAAGACTTTTTACTGTAATGTAATTTTAAAAATATATTATCTCAAAAACTGAAAGAAAATAAAAAGGAAGGATAGGAAGGAGAGTGGGAGGCAGAGAAGGGAGAAGAGTGAATATCATTATGTTGTTAGAATTGTGTCTACAAATCACATTCAATCTGTTAAAAACTAATTAAAGTTTAAAAACATAGGATTACTGCTCTTAAAAAGTACGTGGCTGGGAAATGAAATATCCTTGGTTTTTAAAAAAGTACTGCTCACAAATATTAAGGTATCACATTGAAATAGCAAAGTTCCCAGCCACAGAGGCTCACGGGCTCCAGGCTTACCATCACCACCATCCTTGATCAGGATCAGGAAAGCTTCAGGTAACATCCAGAGTCCCCTTCAGTGAGATCTAGTGTCCTCTGGCTCCAGGAAGTCTTGGTAGTTGATCACCCCAGTAGGCATCTGGGAACTTCCAACTATTGTAGTCTTCACTGAGGAATTTGGGGAAAAATAGTGAGAAATTTACTCCATTAGGTTGGACCAATATTAATATTCTGTCAGCTTAAAGTAATAACTGAGAGAAAGGTTTTCCAAAACATGAATTTATTTGGAAAGAGTGACAGAGATTGTGATTCAAAATACACATGCTGTGAATATTATTTACTTAAGTGAGTTTAAAACTTATGTTCACACAAAAATCTGCACACAGATAGCAGGTGAATGGATAAATAAACAGGCATATCCAGATAAGCAAAGATTATTTAATGCTAAAAATAAATGAATTATCATACTATGAAAAGGCATAGTTGTTAATTTAGTGTACCTCAAATACATATTATATAGTATGCAGACAATCTAAATGATAATGTGTGATTTCAATGATATCATGTTCTAGAAAAGGCAGAACTATGGAGAAAGTGAAAAAATCAATGGTTGCCAGGAGTTGTGAGGAGGGATGAACAGTGGAGCACAGGTGATTTTTAGGGAAATAAATATACTTTATATGATACTATAATGCTGGATACATGTAGAACACTAAATGTGAACTCCAAATTAAAGTAGGGACTTCGGGTGTCAATTTTGTGTCAGTATAGGTCAATCAATTGTAATAAACATACAAGTTTTCTAAGGGAAGTTGATCAGGGGGACTATGCATATGAAGAACAGGGAGTATATGGGGAATCTCTGTATCTTTTGTTGACTTTGTGAATCTACAACTGTTTTAAAGAGAACAAATTTACTTTAAAATACATATGTAAATTTATTGAATGGAAAAAGGGAAAGAATAAAATATTATTAACCAATTATCACTCTCAATACTTTACACATATGATGCTCTAATTTACATTTAATGATTTATGATAACTTACTTTACCTTATTATATTCCATAGCACCATTTATAATTGCCATTTTTAAAGACTTATTTGTTTATTTGAAAGGCAGAGTTACAGAGAGAGAGAGAGAGAGCAAGGACGAGAGAGAGAGGTCTTCCATCCTCGAGTTTACTCCCCAAATGGCCACAACACCCAGAGCTGGGACAATCTGAAGCCAGGAGTCAGGAGTCAGGAACTTCTTCCAGGTCTCCCATGTGGGTACAGGGGCCCACAGAACTTGGGCCATCTTCTATTGCTTTCCCAGGCCATAGCAGACACAGCAGACTAATAGAATGACAAATGCCCTAAACAGCACTCTGACCTCAGAATCAGCCTTTAAGGCATTCGGATCTGGCTGAGAGGCCCAGGAGAGCATTTCAGGCATGGAAAGCCAAGACACTGCAGCGAAAAAATGATCTACACAAAGGATCACTGTGAGTGAGATCCCAGTGGGAAGAAGGGATCATCAAAGAAGTACGTACTTTTCTCTGAAGGGAGGTGAGAACTTCAATTTTGCTTATGGCCCTGTCTAAATACTGATGGAGTTTGTGAACTCAAAAGGCTTCCATAGCCTTGGCAGCTCATAACAAGAGCTTTGGGTGATCCCTGATGTCATAAATAAGGTGCAAATTGTTAAATCAACAATAGAAGTCACTGTACACTTACTCCCCATGTAGGACCTTTGTCCTTACTGAGTTGTACTATCAGAATTAACTGTAAAACTTGTTCTCAAACTGTACTTTATACTATGTGTGTCTGTGTGGGTGCAAAGAGTTGAAATCTTTACTCAGCGTAGAGTTGGTATTCTGTATATAAAGATAATTAAAAATGAATCTTAATGAAGAATGGGATGGGAGAGGGAGTAGGAGGTGGGATGGGAGTGGGGGTGGGAGGGCTGAGATGGGGGAAGAACAGCTATATTCCTAAAGCTGTACTTATGAAATTTGTATTTATTAAATAAAAGCTTTCTTTAAAAAAGAAGAAGAAGAGGAGGAGGAGGAGCCAGGACACAAACCAGTGAGCATATGGGATGCCAGCACTGCAGGTGGCAGCTTTACCCACTATGCCACAATGCCACCCTATAATTGCCATTTTGAACATGTTAAATGTTTTCACTATGAACTCTCTACTACACGGCATGTAGTACTTTGTGTCTACCAAAGATGTTTATGATAAGAGGATCAAAGGCAAAAGCAAAAAATATATTCCATAAGAAGCAAATCATTCAGCAAAATTTGATTTTTCAGAACTCCATAGGTTTAGCAAGTTGAAAGAATTTTAGTGGCAAGACTGAAACACACTCTGCTCTCTTGAGGTCAATAAACTCTAAGCCATCAAGAAAAGTACATCAGTGGCTATTTAATTCACATCCCTAACTCAATGTAAGGATCTCCTTTGATAAAAAGCTTACTCTTTATCCAGAGAGCTCAGTTCCCTGTTGAATATATACAGGTGTTAGAAACTAATTTCTTTTTTAAAAAATAATTTTCTTTATCTGAAAGGCAGAAAAACAGAGAGACCTTCCATCTGCTGGTTCACTCCCCAAATGCTCAGAACAGTCAGAACTGGGCCACGTCAAAGCCAGGAAGTGGGAACTGAATCTTGGTCTCCCTCATGGGTGACTGAGACCCAAGTATCCAAACCATCACCTGCTGCCTCCGAAGGTGCACATTTTTTAAAATTTATTTGGCAGGTAGAGTTATAGACAGTGAGAGAGAGACAGAGAGAAAGGTTTTCCTTCCATTGGTTCACTCCAAATGGCCACTACAGCTGGTGCTGTACCGATCTGAAGCCAGGACCAGGTGCTTCTTCCTGGTCTCCCATGTGGGTGCAGGGACCCAAGCACTTGGGCCATCCTCCACTGCAGAGAGCTGGACTGGAAGAGAAGCAACTGAGACTAGAACCCGGCACCCATATGGGATGCTGGTGCTGCAGGTGGAGGATTAACCAAGTGAGCCACGGCGCCGGCACCCCAAGGTGCACATATTTAGGAAGCTGTAATTCAAAGTGGAGCTTTACTTGACCCTAGGTGCTCTTATATGGAACAGAAACATCCCAAGAAGCATCTTAACTGCTACACTAAATGCCCATGCCTGAAAATTCTTCCATGATTTGAATAAAATCATGGATGCAAGAGTTAGTAGACAGGAATAATCTAAATAACAGGAGCTATCATCAACTGAATACAGTTTACATGCTTGGCTCTGTGCTCACTTTTCACATATATTAGCTCATTTAATTACCACAAAAATCCTGTGACATTTTATTACATTCATTTTTTAAGATGAGGCAACTAAGGCTCAAAGAAGTTAACTAGCTTGTTCAAAGAATCATAAAGCTGAATGTAACTTCAAAGGATATTCAGTATCATCCCACATCCACACCCTATTTCTCTAATAGAATATCCTGACAATGTCAAATTGTATTTATTTTCAACTTTCCAATCCAATATTTTACAATGTTTATGAATTTTTCCATAATCTGTGCTCCTACCTTTTTGTTTTATCCTCCGTTTTTTTCAGATAGCAACTATTACACAATATCACTTTATATTTACAAACTAAAAAATTCTATAGAATAAATTATTATAATTGCTGTTATCTTTCATCATGGTTAACATTTTACATGCCTTTACCTTTTCCTGTTTTTTCTTTTTGAAATCTAAATCAGGCTGGCACCATGGCTCACTTGGCTAATCCTCCGCCTGCGGCGCTGCACCCAGGTTTCTAGTCCGAGTTGGGGCGCCGGATTCTGTCCTGGTTGCTCCTCTTCCAGTCCAGCTCTCTTCTGTGGCCCGAGAAGGCAGTAGAGGATGGCCCAAGTGTTAGTGCCCTGCACCCGCATGGGAGACCAGGAGGAAGCACCTGGCTCCTGGCCTCGGGTCGGCGCAGCACGCCAGCCATAGCAGCCATTTGGAGGGTGAACCAATGGAAGGAAGACCTTTCTCTGTCTCTCTCTCTCTCTCACTGTCTAACTCTGCCTGTCAAAAAAAAAAAAAAAAGAAATCTAATCAACAAGCAGTTGTAAATGAGAAAAGAACTTTAATAGATAAGTTTTTTTGGAATACACTACAGAATAGTAGGTTCCCTAATATATAAGTGATGCTCCTAATTTTAAGAAGAAAAAAAGAAAACAAAAATTGTTAAAACTGGTTGTCTCTAGAACTTATGTATTGCCATTAATATTGTAACCTTTAAATATGTTTGATCCAGCAATTCCCTTTTATAGGAATTTATCCTATCACAAAACATTACACAGGGCTACAAAGCTAGATTTACAGCAGTATTTACTGAATCATTATTTTTAAAAAAGAAGGAAAATAGGCCAGTGCCGCAGCTCACTAGGCTAATCCTCCGCCTTGTGGCGCCGGTACACCAGGTTCTAGTCCTGGTCGGGGTGCCGGATTCTGTCCCGGTTGCCCCTCTTCCAGGCCAGCTCTCTGCTGTGGCAAGGGAGTGCAGTGGAGGATGGCCCAAGTACTTGGGCCCTGCACCCCATGGGAGACCAGGATCAGCGCAGTGCACCGGCCGCAGCGCGCTGGCCGCAGCGGCCATTGGAGGGTGAACCAACGGCAAAGGAAGATCTTTCTCTCTCTCTCTCTCACTGTCTACTCTGCCTGTCAAAAAGAAAAGAAAAAGAAAAAAAAGAAGGAAAATAAAAATGTCCATAAAATGGGACAAATATACAGTACATCTATATCATCAAATTCCTTGAAGTAGCTAGAAAGAGTGAGGCAGGTGTATATGTGTTCATATGGATTGAGCTTGAAGATACAATAAGGGGAAAAGCTAAGATTCATGTTAGCATTATAATACACCACTACAATTGTTTAAAAATACATTGGGACAGAGAAACATATTGCTTATATATGCTTGAAATTTCTCTGGAAAGATATGTTAGAAACTGCTATTAGTTTAGGGAATAGTGGAGAGGCAGGAGAGATTGGGAGGGAAGCTTACATTCATACTCCTTTACATTGTGAGAATGAGTTACCACATCCATGTATTAGTTACATAAATGAAGCTACTGAAAATGTAAGTGAAAAGGTAGGATAAGAAGCAGCACATCTAGGGAATAAGGATAGACCAGGAAAAGGATAGGGTAGATGGGATTGTTAATTTTAAGTGTCAACTTGATTTTATTAAGGGATATACAGGGAGCCAGTAAATCATTATTTCTGGATATGCCTGTGAGGGTGTTTCAAAAAGGGATTTGGTCTGGTCATTTGCAACAAAATGGAGGAATCTGGAAAACGTCATGCTGAGTGAAATAAGCCAGTTCCAAAGAGGCAAATATCATATGTTCTCCCTGATCGGTGACAACTAACTGAGCACCTAAAAGGAAACCTGTAGAAGTGAAACAGATACTATTAGAAACAATGACTTGATCAGCCCTTGTCCTGTCGAGGAACAGCTTACTCTTTTATTCTTTTCAGTATTTTCTTTTTCTACTTAATACATTACATTGGTTGAACTCTTTAATTAACACACATTTATTTTTTGGTTTTTAAATTTAACTGAAAATTGATCCTTGATAAAAATAAGTGAGAATAAGAGAGGGAGGAGAAATACAGTTTGGCACACGCTCACTCGGACTTGCCCCTAATGGTAGAGCTAGAAATGTGCCATGGGACTACAAATTCCATTAAGATGGCAGGTACCAATGCCATCTTACTAGTTAAAGTGATCAGTTTAAGTTCATAATAGATTATAAAGATAGGATTAAATGTCAAAGAGATCACTTAAATAGGACTAGTGTCTGTTAATAATAATTTTTTAAAAGATTCATTTATTTGAAAGTCAGAGTTACACAGAGAGAGGAGAGGCAGAGAGAGAGAGAGAGAGAGAGAGAGAGAGAGAGAGAGGTCTTCCATCTGATGGTTCAATCCCCAGTTGGCTGCAACGGCCAGAGCTGTGCCGATCTGAAGCCAGGAGCTTCTTCCAGGGCTCCCACGTGGGTGCAGGGGCCCAAGGACTTGGGCCATCTTCTACTGTTTTCCCAGGCCATAGCAGGGAGCTGGATGGGAAGTGGAGCAACCGGATCTTTTTTTTTTTAACTTTTGTTTAATGAATATAAATTTCCAAAGTACAGCTTATGGATTACAATGGCTTCCCCCCCCATAACTTCCCTCCCACCCGCAACCCTCCCCTTTCCCTCTCCCTCCCCCCTTACATTCACATCAAGATTCATTTTCAATTCTCTTTATATACAGAAGATCAGTTTAGCATATATTAAGTAAAGATTTCAACAGTTTGCACCCACATAGAAACACAAAGTGAAAAATACTGTTTGAGTACTAGTTATAGCATTAAATCACAATGTACAGCACATTAAGGACAGAGATCCTACATGAGAAGTAAGTGCACAGTGACTCCTGTTATTGACTTAACAAATTGACACTCTTGTTTATGGCATTAGTAATCACCCTAGGCTCTTGTCATGAGTTGCCCAAGGCTATGGAAGCCTTTTGAGTTCACCAACTCTGATCATATTTAGACAAGGTCATAGTCAAAGTGAAAGTTCTCTCTTCCCTTCAGAGAAAGGTACCTCCTTCTTTGATGATCTTGACCTGTTCTTTCAACTGGGGATCTTACTCACGGAGACCTTTCATTTAGGTTTTGTGTGGGCTGTGTGTGTGTGTGTGTGTGTGTGTGTTTTGCCAGAGTGTTTTGGCTTTCCATGCCTGAAATACTCTCATGGGCTTTTCAGCCAGATCCGCATGCCTTAAGGGCTGATTCTGAGGCCAGAGTGCTGTTTAGGACATCTGCCATTCTATGGGTCTGCTGTGTATCTCGCTTCCCATGTTGGATCGTTCTCTCCCTTTTTGATTCTATCAGCTAGTATTTGCAGACACTAGTCTTGTTTATGTGCTCCCTTTGGCTCTTAGTCCTATCATTATGATCAATTTTGAACAGAAATTGATCACCGGGACTAGTGAGATGGCATTGGTACATGCCACCTTGATGGGATTGAATTGGAATCCCCTGGTATGTTTCTAACTCTACCGTTTGAGGTAAGTCAGCTTGAGCATGTCCCGAATTGCACATCTCCTCCCTCTCTTATTCCCACTCTTATATTTAACAGCGATCAATTTTCAGTTAAGTTTCAACACTTGAGAATAACTTGTATTGATCACAGTATTCAACCAAAAGTATTACGTAGAACAAACAAAAAAAATACTAAGAGAGATAATGTATTAAGTTGATCATCAACAGTCAGGGCAAGGGCTGACCAATTCACCGTTTCTCATAGTGTTCATTTCACTTTAACAGGTTTCCTTTTCGCAACCGGGTCTTGAATCAGCGCCAATATGGGATGCCGGCGCTTCAGGCCAGGGCATTAACACACTGCACTACAGTGCTGGCCCCTGTTAATAATAATTAAAAAGAAGATAATGATCCAACATGGGAAGCAGGATACACAGCAGACTCATAGAATGGCAAATGCCGTAAAATGCACTCTGGTCTCAGAATCAGCCCTTAAGGCATTTGGATCTGGTTAAAAAGCCCATGTGAGTTTCTCAGGCATGGAAAGCCCAGACACTGTGGCAAAACATGACCTAAATGAAAGATCTTTGTGAGAGAGATCCCAGTGGAAAGAACGGACCATCAAAGAAGGAGGTATCTTTCTCTGAAGGGAGGAGAGAGCTTCCACTTTGATTATGACTTTGTCTAAATAAGGCCAGAGTTTGTGAACTCAAGAGGCTTCCATAGCCTTGGCAGCTCATAACAAGAGCTTCGGGTGATCCCTGACGTCATAAATAAGTGTTTTAATTCTTAAATCAACAACAGGAGTCACTGTGCCCTTACTCCCCATGTAGGATCTCTGCCCTTAATGTGTTCCACTATGTGAATTAATGGTAAAACCAGTCTTCAAACAGTACTTTATACTTTGTGTGTCTGTGCAGGTGCAATCTGTGAAATCTTTACTTAGTATATACTAAGTTGATCTTCTGTATATAATGATAATTAAAAATGAATATTAATGAAGAATAGGATGGGAGATTGAGTAGGAGATGGGGTGGTTTGTGGGTGGGATGGAGGTTATGGGGGAAAACTATTATAATCCAAAAGTTGTACTTTTTTATATTTATTATATACTTTTTTATATTTATATATTATATATATTATGTATTTATATACTTTTTTTTTATTTTTTTTTTTGATAGGCAGAGTGGACAGTGAGAGAGAGACAGAGAGAGAAAGGTCTTCCTTTTGCCGTTGGTTCACCCTCCAATGGCCGCCGCTGCAGCCGGCGCACCGCGCTGATCCGATGGCAGGAGCCAGAATCCAGGTGCTTTTCCTGGTCTCCCATGGGGTGCAGGGCCCAAGCACCTGGGCCATCCTCCACTGCACTCCCTGGCCATAGCAGAGAGCTGGCCTGGAAGAGGGGCAACCGGGACAGAATCCGGCGCCCCGACCGGGACTAGAACCCGGTGTGCCGGCGCCGCAAGGTGGAGGATTAGCCTATTGAGCCACGGCGCCGGCTGTATTTATATACTTTTTATATTTATTAAATAAAAGTTTTATTAAGAAAAAAGAAGGGATTTGCACTTGGATGTGTAGATTAAGTAAGGTAGATCTGCCCTCGCTGAGTAGGTGGGTACCCTTCAATTGGTTGAGAACCCAAGCAATGGCATTGTCGCTTAGTGGGTTAAGCCTGCACCTTCAATGCTGGCATCCCATATGGGCCCTGGTTTGAGACCCAGTTGCTCCACTTCTTTTTTTTAAGGATTTATTCATTTATTTGAAAGCCAGAGTTACACACAGAGATAAGGAAAGACAGAGAGAGGTCTTCCATCCTCTGGTTCACTCCCCAATTGGCCGCAATGGTGCCAATCCAAAGCCAATGTGCCGATCCGAAGCCAGGAGTCAGGAGATTCTTCTGGGTCTCCCATGCAGGTGCAGGGGTCCAAAGGCTTGGGCTATCTTCCACTGCCTTCCCAGGCCACAGCAGAGAGCTAGATAGGAAGTGGAGCAGCCAGGACGTGAACCGGCGCCCATATGGAATGCCGGCACTGCAGGTGGTGGCTTTATGCACTGTGCTATGCCACAGTGCTGGCCCCTCAGCTGCTCCACTTCTGATACAGCTCTCTGCTAATAGCCTGGGAAGGCAGTGGAAAATGGCCCAAGTCCTTGGGCTCTGCACCCACGTGAGAGACCCAGATGAAGCTCCTGCTACCTGGTTTCAGCCTGGTCCAGCCTCTGTCTTTTCCACCATTTATGGAACGGACCAGTAGATGGAAGATCTCTGTCTCTTTCTCTCTCCTTCTCTCTGTCTATCTCTGCCATTCAAATAAATAAATAAATCATTTTAAAAAGGCAGAAGAAAGTTAAACTTGCTGCCTGTTGGACCTGAGACAACCTTCTTCTGGCCTTGAACAACAAAACTGCAGGTTCTCTGGTGTTTTGATTCTGGGACACGTATCAGCAGCCCCCTAGTATCTCAACCCTTTAGCCTCAAATTGACAGTTACACAATCAATTTCCTGGGTTTTGAAGCTCTAGGACTTGAAGTGAACCACACCACCGGCTTCCCAGGTTCTATACCTTGCAGATCACACATCGTGGAGCTTCTCAGCCAATTTCCCCAATACATTTCCAAAAACATACCTTACTGGTTCTATTTAGAGACTCCTGGCTAATACAGTGGGAAACTGTTGTTTTTCACTTTAAATTTATCTGAATCATCTGAGTAAAAGTAAAAAAATAAAAAAGTTTAGAGGTTACTGAGTTCTTACTCTTTGGAGAAAAGTGCTTGATTTTTCAAAATGAATCAATAATTGCAGTACTCAAAATGACTATTTGCTTGCTAAAAATGTTTTGCCTTTTAAATATAAACTGGAGCTGGCGCTGTGGCATAGTGGGTAAAGTCCTGGCCTGCAGTGCAGGCATCCAATATAGGCACCAGTTCAAGTCCCGGCTACTCCACTTCCAGTCCAGCTCTCTTCTGTGGCCTGGGAAAGCAGTAGAAGGTGGTCCAAGTCCTTGGGCCCCTGCACTCACGTGGGAAACCAGGAAGAAGCTCCTGGTTCCTGGCTTCGGATCAGCACAGCTCTGACCATTGAGGTCATCTGAGGAGTGAACCAGCAGATGGAAGACCTCTCTCCCTCCCTCTCTCTCCTCTCTCTGTGTAGCTCTGATTTTCAAAGAAATAAATAAATCTTTTTAAAAATATATGAATAAACTATTACAGTATTCAATACAACTATTTGTTTACTCACCCCATGCAAATTTGTTTGAGCTGAAAAAAAAATTATACCAACTTCATACCTTGTGTGAATATCTATGAAGGAGAGAGAGCTAATAATGTAGGAAAGAAGCCTGGCTGAACATTTTCTAGTTGTTTATAGGATTGGAGTCCATTAATATTTTCACAAGAAGACATCTCAAAGCTTGAAAAATAATCCCCAAAGCACTTTAAATACTTTAAATGCTGCTGAATATAATAACAACCATACCAAAGTCCTATTCCAAGGCACCATTTTTAGGAGTCTGACTAAAACAGAGACAAGCAAAACACATGGGGGAACAGAAGGAAATGTGGGAGGATGCATACATCCAAGGCTAGTGGGATACAATGATCTTTAAGAACCTCTGATTTTCTGGGTAAAATTCTTATGGCTTTTGGATTAGCCACTGTAATACCAAAGGACACACTGAGGGCAGCATGAATTCATTAGATAATATCCCACACTTATGCCTAAGGTTTTCCTAAATAATCCAAACTGTTTTCCTACTTCTAAACATTCAAGAATGAATTAAAGTAGATGCTATGACCAGTATATGAAACAGAATAGGAATTGGCTAATGACTTTCAGTTTTACAAAAAAAAAAAAAAAAGATTGTAAGTGCTGAGAGCCAATCTAGTCCTCTCATGCTCAGAGACTGACAAAACATAATGATATCAAGAAACATTGGGCCCTCAATGCGAAAATCAAGACTCAGACAGGAAGGCACTAAAAGATGAATTCAAATGCCTCTTCATTCCAGGGAACAGTAGATTCTGTGAAGGTAACCCAGAGCTAGATAGTAGTTAAAGTGATAGGAGCAGATTTTCATTCAGGGCTGTTACAATACAGGGAAAAGACTTCAGTATAAAACTTGGCTTAAGTTCAAGTATGATGTGAACAAGTGAGGATTTATTGCCAAGGGCGGTGGGGGAGCTCTCACACGTAAGGACTCATTTGTCCTGACAATAAGTCTTCTCCTTGATCAAAGATGATTCCTCTGGATCCTCTTCTCAATGTGGACTTGACCTTGGGATTTCCATGTTCCCCTTTGCACTGCTCAACTTTAGTAAAAATCCGGCTATGTTGGTTTAATCAGAATTTTCTATCTTCAATATCTGATTGGAATCTTTATCTTCCAAAACTCCTCAAGTGATCTCTGATCTCTTTGGTCTGCCTTCAATCAAGGAATCTTACAGTTCAGTTTAGCTAGAATCTCCTTTTATCTTTGATGTTTCCTTTTGTAATTTTTCATCCATTGAGCTCCTTGACCCTGCTCCTTGGCTATAAATTCTCGTTTTTACTTCTCAAATTCAGAGTTGAGCCTAACCTCTCTCTCCCACTATGGCAAAACCCAATCATTACTAACCACTGTGAAGTGGGATAGGGAGTCTGTTAAGGGACAGAAGAGTTGAGAGGTTTCTCACTGTTTCTGTCTCTAGCTATGCACCTTAACACCACCCCATTGTACACCAGCTTAGCACCACCGCTTTCTTGTGATGTCCCTGAGCCTCCTTCAAGCATGAAGAGGACACCATGACAAACATACGCACTGAGCTCCAGGAAAAGCCATTGAAAATCTTCCAAGAGTACATCACGTGAAGTGAAACCTGCCCAAACTCCGCCCTCTTTGTATATTCAACGAAGGCACCTCCCCCTGTCCAAAAACGGGGACTGGTGAACTGGGGGACACACATTCTCACTCTCATGTTCTCCTCACAGGTACATTCCCCTCATGGCACATCTTTTCTGCTATCACATCTGAGTGTGTACTCACTCTACATCTCTTTAAATAAATCCTTGCACTTTACCTATGTCTCCTTTTTGAATTTTTATCTCACATGGGGGAAAGAACTTAGAATACAACATCCACAGAAAATATTTCCATAACATCTATACCTATCACCACCATTCTGCGTAAAGTCTGCCTTATTTTAATAAGTATCATAAATATATTTTCTTTAACAGTCCTCAGAGATAAATGATTAAATATGTAAAAAATATAAACTTCATTCTTATCATCATGCATTATGGTAATGGAGATCTCAGTACATTGCCATTTTAGTATACCACCTACTATTTTTGCTTGAAAGTCAAATTTCAGATGTAAAGATGAGATTATACGTTTCTTCTCTACTTTGGAAAGCCTTTAATAGCTGTAATTCTGATCATGTATTTATAGTATAAATCCTGTCTGAGCATTTCTTATTGCAGTTGTCTGAAAGTAGCCTAATTCCCAGGACATTTACTACATATGCCCCCCCCTTTTTTTCCCTACCACATCCTTTTCAGAAACAACTTAGTCAAAGAGTCTTTATTGTATTTATGGTACACAGCTATCCTTTGCAAGAAATTCCACTCATTGCACACCTACTATTATGTCGCTCCCCCTCTTCGTGGAGGAACGACACTAAACCCTGCCTAGGCTTCATATCCGAGTCACGGCACTATTATGTCGCTCCCCGTCTTCGTGGAGGAACGACACAGGACCCTGCGTTGTTCTTTTGTCTGCTCGGCCCTCCCTGGGTTTGCTGCTGGTTCTTCCCGGGTTGGCTACCGACCCTTCCACCTCCGTGGAAGGGCGGTTCCCCCTGCCACTTTCCCCACTTCCGCGGGGGAGCAGCACACCGCGGGCCAGCTCTCTCGGGGGCTGCACAGGTGTTCCTTCAGATAGATGTTCCCCTTAGATGTTCCTGGTGCATGTTGTCTCTCTCCTCCTTTATAGTCCTCTTCCACCAATCCCAACTCTGCTACCCACACACCGAGTACGCTGCTCTCCTCCAATCAGGAGCAGGTCCTACAGTTTATTGGTTGAACTGGAGGCAGCTGTGTAGAAGCTGTTTCCTCCTCTCCCAGCGCCATATTGTGGGAGAGCAGATGCATAGAATAAGTCTTAATTCAAGTAACAGTCTAGTCTGAGTTGCTCCCCACACTATTAGGCTTCCCTTTTCTCTTTCACCTCAAGTCTATAGTATAATTTATTTTCTAGTCCCTAAATTTCCAGTCATTGGGTAAGTTAGACACAATATCTATCTACCCTCACTGTCAATTATGTACTATTTATTTCTAAATTTCTCTTTCACTGGAAATTGTCCCTATATACTTCTGCTTTCATTTTATTCACATTTTCACCTTAATATATATGCTTAACTGTTATTGCAAGCATCCCTTTTATCTTCATTTGTACACTATACACTTATCTTTACCTTGCCAATAACCCACTAGGAAGTTAGAACTTTAAGAAATGCATCAAGATAATAATTGGCATTGAAACATTTAAAGATTACTTTTGATTAATCATTACTAAAACTATAGTTATATGAGGTAATTATTTTACATAGTAATAGAATATAATAGTTAGCATATCTGCAAAATCTAATGAGTAGCTCAAGGCTACACAGAAATGAAAAGTCATTTACAATGAAACTATCTTGAGGTAATCTCAATTATTTACAGATCCAATTATGAAACAGAAGGCTAACAAGAAAATCTGCCTTCTGCAGGCAGACAGCAATATCCTACAGCTTAATACATAAATATCCTTAACCTCTTTTTACTTTTGAAATATTTTCTTTTTTATTGCTGTATTTAAATTTCACCACTCAAACTTAAGAAGCCATTTCTTATTCTCAGGTAATACATATTCACAAGCAAAAGTCTCCAAGGCTCTTCATCTCATATTTAAACAATACTCAACATTTCTTTAAAAAAAGTCAGCTTTTTGCAAGTTTCAAAATCCATACAAATAAAACAAAGTCAGCCTGTGAATAATTCCAAATAAAATAAACATGAAATTATTGAGAGGAGGAGCAGGGAAGCAGTACACTGCTGGAATACTTTTTTTTCCCAGTTATTTAAATGTACAATAATATCTCCCCTAACACAATTAACATAGTCCTTAACCCTTACATTCTATTTTTAAATCACTCTTAAAGCTTTTATTCTTGTTTATGGTTAATTGATCATATTAACAAGGAAAGACAAAAGCAGAAAGGGAGCCATAATTTAGCAGACCAAACTGATACAGAATTAACCAAGCATCCTTTGTGAACTGATTTTCACACATCAGGAGCTGTGGTCAACTTTTAATCATAATTTTTTCTTGCAATCATTTCTAGCACTTTTTAAAAAAAGATTAAAACTTATTGGGGGAGGGAGCGGGAATCTCATCTTCTGTACCACTCCTCAAATGCCAGAAATGGCTAAGGTTTTGCTGAGATTAAAGCTGGGAGCTGAGAACTCAATCCAGATCGCCCACGTGAGTGACAGAAACCCATCTGCCTCAATAGTCTCTGCTACCTCCTAAGTTTTGCATTAGCAGGACAATGGAGTCAGTAGCTGCAGCCAGGGATTGAACTACGGTACCCCAATGTGGGACATGGGCATCTTAAGTATGAGATCAAATGCCTGCTACCCAGCAGTTTTTAAGACTTGCAGCAGGGGCTGGTGTTGTGGTGTAGTGGGTAAAGCCACCGCCTGCAGTTCCGGCATCCCATATGGGCACTGATTCAAGTCCTGGCTGCTCCACTTCCAGTCCAGCTCTCTGCTATGGCCAGGGAAAGCAGTAGAAGATGGCCCAAGTCCTTGGGCCCCTGCACCCACGTGGGAAGATGTAGAGAAAGCTCCTTGTTCCTGGCTTCAGGTTGGCACAGCTCTGGCCGTTGCGGCCATCTGGTAGTGAACCAGTGGATGGAAGACCTCTCTCTCTCTGCCTCTCCTTGTCTCTCTGTGTAACTCTGACTTTCAAATAAACAAATCTTTAAAAAAGAAAGACTTGCTGCAGAAAGTTGTCATGGGACAAAGTTAGTGTTGAAAACATGAATCATAGCATTTAATAGGGTACAAGAGAAGTGTGCCCATGATTTCATCAGTCACGAAGGACTACTTCCTACATCTCTTTTCTGCTTATGGGATCAGTGCCATGTGTGTATATACTTATGGGTTTTAGAGCATATTACCTCAAAATATGGCAGCTTGACATTTGAATAAACAGCAGCAGCAGAAATGTCACTCATGTCCTCTTCTAGCCCTTCTGCCTTGAAGCAGATGAAAGGATCCCCTTCCTCCAGAAAGAAACATCCTAGCAGCAAAGGACAAGAGAAAGAGGAGGACAAGGGCCAATTTATACCAAGCTCCCCAACTCTAGCTCTCATCTCCGGCTTTCAGGCCCTCCCCTTTGAGATGCCTTTCCCACTACTTAGATAGTGCCAGGTTATCATAAGCTATGAGCAGCCATAGTACTGTCCTCCCACAGGAGCACAGACTCTGCTTACACTTTTTCTATCATCTGTCTCATCCTCAAGTTTCTTCTGCAATGGAGGAAGTAGGAGTAAGTGAGGAAAGAAGTCAGCTGCCTGAGGAAGTTGAAAGGAAGGAATAAAAGATGGCCCAAGGCCATAACCCCTGATTAGGAAGGAGCTAGAGAAAGGATGAAAAGAAGGGAATGATGAGGTTATGATATATATCCTCTTTAGCACCTCCTTTTCTACTGGTTTGCCAATTCTGATGAAACTAGCTGTCATGAGCACCCTGACACTTGCAGCTGGAACTTCTTGTATTTGCCTGAGGAGTACACTTATTCACTCACAAATATGTGGATTCTGTGATATAATAAGGCAGAGTACCAGACCTCAGGGACTTACCAGGGTATTAATATGCCCCAACCTGGGTATACATGGGAATAGGTTCCCATGTACTTTGAAATCTAGTGAAGAGACAAGTAGGTTCACAAACAGCCAGTATCTAAGATAGGATAAAAGTTAATTTTTTCCAAGAAAATCAGAAAGAAAACTATAATTAGGGAAACACAAAGAAAGCTGCAGATAGGAGGTTGCCTCTGAGTTAAATTTTGAACTTCTATCTATCAATACTTAATTTCACAGTCAAGATGATGCTGGGAAAGCCAGGTATAAGTGAAAAATTCAATTCAAGAGAAGAGAGTGAAAATGCATGCCTTCTCTACACAGCATATATTCCTGTATGGTTAAAGGAGAAGATTATACATGGAGCAGCCTGAGCTTGAGCTGGGAATGTGTTTTATCCATCTATGTATATCACATATTTTCAAATGTTTACTAAAGGGCTCAGTAGTCCAGATCATGGCAGAGGCATTGAATGTCAGTGTAAACTGGTTCTCTTATTCTCCAGGTAATGGGGAGTCATTGAATACTTATTTGGTGGTGGCATCTTGATCAGATCACCAAGATTGATCTGACAGACTGCATTGAGTGGACTGAAATAGATAGGCTAGAGGCAAAAAAAAACAGTTGGGAGATCAGTATAGTTAGTTCAATAAGCCAAGGATTATAAGATTGATCTGTGGCAGCAGCTCAAGCACA
This sequence comes from Oryctolagus cuniculus, assembly GCF_964237555.1. NCBI lineage: Eukaryota > Metazoa > Chordata > Mammalia > Lagomorpha > Leporidae > Oryctolagus > Oryctolagus cuniculus. The sequence goes on along the minus strand of NC_091453.1, from coordinate 44,624,577 downwards.
TTCAATATATATGATGGTAAACTATTTAAGCCATGGCCACTTTAAAATCTTTTGTAATAAGAAAGACAAAAAGTGATTTTTATATCTGATTGATTTCACAGCCTCCTACACAATTCTTTTTTTAAAGATTATATTCATTTATTTGATAGGTAGAGTTACAGACAGAGAGAAGGAGAGACAGAGAGAAAGGTCTTCCATCTGCAAAATTCCTTCCCCAAATGGCTGCAATGGCTGGAGCTGGGACGATCTGAAGCCAGGATCCAAGAGCTTCTTCCAGGTCTCCAATGCAGGTTCAGGGACTCGAGCTCTTGAATCATCTTCCACTGCTTTTCCAGGCCATAAGCAGAGAGTTAGAACAGAACAGGAGCAGCTGGGGACACAAACTGGTACCTATATGGGATGCCAGTGCCAGTGGAAGCTTAGCCTACTACACCACAGTGCTGGCGCCACACAATTATTAAAACCACAAAATAGCAGACTTAAAGAAAATTAGGGTTAAACTATCTTGTTTTACAAATGAAGAAACTGAAACTAAAAGAAAGAGAGAAAGTGATATGTTCAAGGTCTTAGAATTACGAAGTGGCAGAGCTGAGACTTGACCCCTAAGTTCCTTAACTCTACACAATGGTTCACGTCTTGAAGAATGTTCTCATCTCAAAGTATTAGAGTTCTCTTTTTTATTAATTTTTATTTATCTAAAAGGCAGAGTGACAGAGAAACACACAGAAAAAGAGAATGTAGGGTGAGAGAACAATAATCTTCAATCTGCTGGTTCATTCCTTAAATGCCTGCCACAGCCTAGGCTGGGCCAGGTTGAAGCCAGGAGCCAGAAACTCTATCTGGATTTCACGCATAGATGGCAGAGACCCAAGTACTTCAGCTATCATCTCTGCTGCCTCCAGTGGTGCCATTAGCAGAAAGCTAAATCAGAATTGGTGAGATTCAATCCCAGGCACTCTGATATGGGGTTCAGATGTCCCAAGCAGAAGCTGTGCCTCAATACCCACACCTGTATCTGTTTTAACGTCTTCTTTCATCACAACCCTGATATCCCACATTCGTCTTCTAACAATCCTCTGACATTACACACCCCTTCTATTCCAAAACTCTATTATCCCCTCTACCTGTTTTCTGATTTACTGAAACTATGGCATTTTTCTCTACAGGTTTCAATTCTCATTGCAAATATCCAGTTTCTTGTTAAACCTGTGCTCTTGATGTAGGCAGGGAGGTAGTGGCAGGAGGATCTGAGGTCAGACAGTGCCACCCAGCTGTACTGTCCACTGTATCCCTGGCCCATGCTGCTGAAACCATCCCCTTTCCCTGCACCATTAAAAACCACCCCTTTCTGTGCACCACCCAAACCCCACTTTCTGTGTATCATCCAAATCCCTTTTCTGTGCACTGCCCAAACTCTCCCCATGCCCCTAAAACTACACTCCCATTCTGTAAAGTAGAAAACCACAACTTCCACAATTTTGCCACTTAGAATCCACAACAGCTAAAAATATCCAATATGGTTGCATGTTGCATCCCTGTGATGATTTTTGGGTCATTATAGTAAGTTACCAGCAAAATACCAACAGTCATCCTGTCATACACCAACACCATGACACTTTTGAGATTTCCATAAAAGGAAAAAGAAAGGAACAGACCCAAACTCCATCCCCATAAATATGAATTTAGTCCTGCCCCAGACACCATCTGCTATGCCTCCAGTTTATACAAAAGAATGGCTTCAAAAATTGTTGATTGCAGTTCCTTCTTTCCCAAGCTTGCCCACACTCATTCTTTTTTTTATCTTTTATTTAATGAATATAAATTTCCAAAGTACGACTCATGGGTTACAATGGCTTCCCCCCCCATACCGTCCCTCCCACCCACAACCCTCCCCTTTCCCACTCCCTCTCCCCTTCCATTCATATCAAGATTCATTTTCGATTATCTTAATATACAGAAGATCAGCTTAGTATACATTAAGTAAGGATTTCAACAGTTTGCTCCCACACAGAAACATAAAGTGAAAAATAATAGATGATTTTTTTTAAATGATGATGAAATCAGATCAGACCTATTGTCATGTCTAATCCCAGTGAGAGTCAAGTTGGGAATTGACAATTTCTTTTTTTTTTTTTTACAGAAGATCAGTTTAGTGTACATTAAGTAAAGATTTCAATCGTTTGCACCCCCATAGAAACACAAAGTGAAATATACTGTTTGAGTACTCGTTATAGCATTAAGCCTCAGTGTACAGCACATTAAGGACAGAGATCCTACATGAGGAGTAAGTGCACAGTGACTCCTGTTGTTGACTTTACAAATTGACACTCCTGTTTATGGCATCAGTAATCTCCCTATGCACCAGTCATGAGTTTCCAAGGCTATGGAAGCCCTCTGAGTTCTCCGATTCTTATCTTGTTTAGACAAGGTCATAGTCAAAGTGGAGGTTCTCTCCTCCCTTCAGAGAAAGGCACCTCCCTCTTTGAAGACCTGTTCTTTCCACTGGGATCTCACTCACAGAGATCTTTTTGCCCGAGTGTCTTGGCTTTCCATGCCTGAAATACTCTCATGGACTTTTCAGCCAGATCCGAGTGCCTTTAGGGCTGATTCTGAGGCCAGAGTGCTATTTAGGACATCCGCCATTGTATGAGTCTGCTGAGTATCTCACTTCCCATGTTGGATCACTCTCCCCTTTATTTATTCTATCGGTTAGTGTTAGCAGATACTAGACTTGTTTATGTGCTCCCTTTGACTCTTAGTCCTTTCATTATGATCAATTGTGAACTGAAATTGATCACTTGGAATAGTGAGATGGCATTGGCACATGCCACCTTGATGGGATTGAATTGGAATCCCCTGGTATGTTTCCAACTCTACCAATTGGGGCAAGTCAGCCCGAGCATGCCCCAAATTATACATCTCTTCCCTCTCTTATTCCCACTCTTATGTTTAACAGGGATCACATTTCAGTTAATTTTCAACACTTAAGAATAACTGTGTGATAATTACAGAATTAAACCAGTCATATTAAGTAGAACAGACAAAAAAAATACTATGAGGGATAATGTATTACGTTGTCCATTAGCAGTCAGGGCTATGCTGATCAAGTCACCATTTCTCATAGTGTCCATTTCACTTCAGGAGGTTTCCTTTTTGGTGTTCAGTCAGTTGTCACCGATCAGGGAGAACATATGGTATTTGTCCCTTTGGGACTGGCTTACTTCGCTCAGCATGATGTGTTCCAGATTCCTCCATTTTGTTGCAAATGACTGGATTTCGTTGTTTCTTACTGCGGTATAGTATTCTAAAGAATACATATCCCATAATTTCTTTATCCAGTCTACCATTGATGGGCATTTAGGTTGGTTCCAGGTCTTGGCTATTGTGAATTGAGCTGCAATAAACATTAGGGTGCAGACCGCTTTTTTGTTTATCAATTTAAACTCCTTTGGGTAAATTCCAAGGAGTGGGATGGCTGGGTCGAACGGTAGGGTTATCTTCAGGTTTCTGAGGAATCTCCAGACTGATTTCCATAGTGGCTTGACCAGTTTGCATTCCCACCAACAGTGGGTTAGTGTCCCTTTTTCCCCACATCCTCGCCAGCATCTGTTGTTGGTAGATTTCTGTATGTGGCCCACACTCATTCTTGAGTGCATACTTTCACTTTAAATAAATCGTGATTCTCTGCTCACTTTTATGCACATCTCCTCCTTGAATTCCTTCTTGCATGGAGACAAGTACCTGAACCAAACCTAACCAGGAGCCACCCCACAAAAACTCTGAGTGGCTACAATTCTGCTCCCATTTACAGAAGCAGGGCAGTAGTGAAGCAGAGAGATGAAGTGACTTTATTCATTTATTCATACCCATTCATACCTCATTCCAGAAAGTTGTTTAGAGGAACAAGTGAAGCAAAACATCTAAGGAGCTTAGAAAGAATCCTGTATCTCAAAAAGGGTCTAGGGTTCTGTCGCTGCATTAAGAAATTCCTGGTAGAATGAAGAAATTGTATAGTTTTTTTCCCATTTTTGCTTCAGAAGATACCATTCTACAGCTACATATTGGCTTTTCTTTTTCTACTCTCTGTTCTGGATACCAGTAGGATACAATTAAAGCTTACAATTTCATGAGATCATAAAAGCAGGAGATGAGAGTGAAGGTATTGGATTCTCATGTAATTAATGGCATTTGCCACCTGTGGTCATCATTCAGTTAGTCATGAAGTGTTATTGATTGTATTAGAGGAAGTAATCAGAATACTAAGCTATAAGAACTCTATGTATTCCTATTTTAGTTATAATTTGAAGAAATATTTTCCATATGAAATAATGTTGTGGAAGGCTACTTCCCTTACCAACAAGTACAAAAAATTAGCCAATCCCAATAAGATGTTGTGCTATTATTACATTTCCTTTCTAGTGGTAAAAAAAATGGCATTTTTCTACTCTTAGCTTGAATAATTACTATATCATATTAATAGATGAGTGGCTACTTCCAAGGTTTCATGAACCAGAATCAATATGTTGTTTAGACTTCCTGTTACATTTACCTCCAAAGAACTGACTTGTTTTAGAGATCTGCTATTGGCTCTTTCTTAACAATTGCATAAAATTTTTCTACACTGTGCTTTGCAGATCAAATCAGGCCTATAACTGAGGCAGAAGTTATGTCAACTATGCACTTTATAATAATTAATATGGATAAAAACCTTTACAGTTCAAAAATAAATTTACATCATGTGTCTCATTTAATTCTCATAAAAACCAGTGTGGTATCATTATGCAAACTTTACAGTTGATAAATCTGAATCTCAGGTGATTAGAAGAACTAAATAATTTATATGCATACAAGATATGCAAGTTGCTTTATAGTCAATGTCTCATCTAATACTGCCAATAAGATTAAAAGATAAATATCATTATTTCCATTTTACAGAAAAAGAACCAGAACTTAGAAAGATTAGTAAATTATGTGATATACCTAGAAGTATGAAATTGAACTTGAATCTAGGTTTGATGTGTGAGCATATGCTTTTGTTTGTAAATAAAAAAAGTGGTGGATAGTGTTGCTATAAACTTTCCTCTTAGAACTGTTATTGCTAATCAACAAACAATAAATGCTGGTGAGGATGTGGGGAAAAAGGTACCCTAATCCACTGTTGGTAGTAATGTAAACTGGTGCAACCACTGTGGAAGACAATATGGAGATACCTCAGAAATCTGAAGATAGATCTACCATATGATCCAGTAATCCCACTCCTGGAAATTTACCCAAACAAAATGAAATAAGCATATGAAAGAGTTATTCATACCCTCAGGTTCATTGCAGATCAATTTGTAATAGCCAAGAATGGAATCAACCCAGATGTCATCAACTGTTGACTGGATAAAGAAATTATGGTATATATACATTATAGAATACTACTCGTTGGTAAACAAAAATCCTGTCTTTTACAACAAAATGGATGCACTTGGAAGCCATTATACTTAGTGAAATAAGCCAGTCCCAAAAAGACAAATAACATGTTTTACCTGATCTGTGGTAAAGAGATTCAATGATTCCTTACAGCCCTTATCTCTACTGTTGAGGAACAGTGTTTTTTTCTTCATACTGTTTGCTGAACTAGTTACTTAGTGTAAGGTTATGAGTATAAAGTAAACTGAAAGTAGGTATTTGTAAAAACTGAGTGTGGGAATAAGAGAGGGAGGAGGAAGAAAGGCGGGAGCATTGGTGGGAGGGAAGGTGCGGTGGGAAGTATCACTATGTTCCTAAAATCCACTCTGCCTGTCCAAAAAAAATCTGTATATATGAAACACAAGAAATTTATATACCTTAAATAAAATTTAAAAAAAAGAACTGCTGTTGCTGTATTCCATAAATTTTGATATGCTGTGTTTTATATTCATTTGTTTATCATTGTGGTTTGATGGCTTAATATATTGTCAAGTTTGATTCTTTTCTACTTCTCTTTTGTATTTCTGGTCTTCGAGTGGGTTTTATACTTTTATGTGTTTTCATGATGGTAGTGTTTCTTTTGCTTCTGAATGTAGTATTCTCATAATCATCTTTTTTAAGGCTAATCTGGTGGTGATGAATTCCCTGTGGGAAGTTTTATTTCTCTTCATTTATAAACGAGAGCTTTTCTTGATATATCATACTTAGTTGGTAGAGTTTTTGTTTGTCTGTTTGTGGAAGTTGGAAAATGTCATTGAATCTCCTCTCAGACTGTAATATTTCTGTTGAGACATCTGCTCTTCGTTTAATAAGAGTTTCCTGAAAAGTGATGCGACACTTTGTTTCATAGTTTTTAGAGTTATCTCTTGGGACCATCTCTGTGGCGTAGTAGTTAAAGCCACCGCCTGCAGTGCTAGCATCCCGTATGGGTGCCGGTTCGAGTCCCAGCTGTTCCACTTGCAATTCAGCTCTCTGCTATGTCTTGGGAAAGCAGTAGAAGATGGCCCAAGTACTTGGGCCCCTGCACCCACGTGGAGACCCAGAAGAAGTTCCTGGCTCCTAGTTTCGGATTGAACCAGTACCATCTGTTGCAGCCATCTGGGGAGTGATCCAGCGGATGGAAGATTCTCTCTCTCTCTCTCTCTGCCTTTCAAATAAAATAAATAAATATTTTTTAAAAAATTATCTTTTTGTCTTACACTTTTGACAGTTTGACTAAAACCTACTATGGTCAAGAAGTTTCTTGGTATGTCTATTTCAGGCCTTATACCTCTTATACTGGAATATCCACATCTTACCCAACATTGGGGAAGTTTTCACTTATTATTTCATTTGGATAGGTTTTTTATGTTGCTATTTTTTCACTTTCTTATATGAGTCCCAAAATTTGAATATCTGTGCATTTAATGATATCCCAAAGATCTTGGTAGCCATCTTCACTCTTTTCTATTGTTTTTCTTCTTTTATTTATTTATTTATTTGGTCTGACTAGGATATTTCAGAAGACCTGTTTTCAAGCCCAGATATTCGTTCTTTTGCTTTTATTTTTAGAGATTTTTATTTATTTATTTAAAATAATTACAAGAGGGAGAGGGAGACACACACACAAATACACACACACAGAGAAAGAGAGAGAGAGAGAGAGAGAGAGAGAGAGAGAAACTTCTACCTGTTGGCTCGCTCCTCAAATGACTGCAATGGCCAGGGCTAGGTCAGGCCAAAGCCAGGAGCCAAGAGTTTCATCTGGGTCTCCCACATAGGTGTAAGGGCCCAAGCACTTGGGCCATCCTCTGCCCCTCTCCTGATCTAGTCTTTTGTTGAGCCTCGCATCAGGATTTTTCATCTGACTTAACTGAGTTCTTCATTCCCAAGATTTTTGTTTGGCTCTTTTTCAAGTTCTCTCTCTTTTGGCTGAATGCTTCTTCCATATCCTGATTTATTTTCTGAAATTCATTGAGCTGCCTGTATTCTTTTATATTTCATTGAACTTCTTCATACTCATTCTTCTGAATTGTTTGTCAGACATATTGTTAATCTCCTTTTATTTAAGATCTGCTGCTACAGTTATTGGGTTCCTTTGGAAGTATCATAGCACCTTTTGCCACAGCTTTGCCCCTGCATTGAGATTTGCTCATCTGATGGATCTCCACTATTTTTTAAAGATTTATTTATTTTTTGAAAGTAAGAGTTACACTGAGAAAGGAGAAGCAGAGAGAGAGAGAGAGAGAGAGAGAGAGAGATCTTCCATCTAAGGGTTCATTCCCCAATTGACTGCAACAGCCGGAGCAGCGCTGATCCGAAGCCAGGAGCCAGGAGCTTCTTCTGGGTCTCCCATGAGGTGCAGGGGCCCAAGGACTTGGTCCATCTTCTACTGCTTTCCCAAGCCATAGCAGAGAGCTGGATCAGAAATGGAACAGCCGGATTTCCAACCGGCGTCCACTTGAGATGCTGGCATTTCAGTCCAGGGCGTTAACCCACTGCGCCACAGCACCAGCCCCGATCTCCACTACTTTTATGAAATAAATATTTATTAAAAAATATTACTTTTGATCCCTTTGACTCTTAATCCTATCATTATGATCAATTATGAACTGAAACTGATCACTTTGACTAGTGAGATGGCATTGGTACATGCCATCTTGATGGGATTGAATTGGAATCCCCTGGCACGTTTCTAACTCTACCGTTTGGGGCAAGTCCGATTGAGCATGTCCCAAACTGTACATCTCCTCCCTCTCTTATTCCAACTCTTATATTTAACAGAGATCACTTTTCAGTTAACTTTAAACACCTAAGAATAATTGTGTGTTAATTACAGAGTTCAACCAATAGTATTAACTAGAACAAAAAAAAAATACTAAAAGGAATAAAGTAGTAAGATGTTCCTCGATAGTCAGGACAAAGACTGATCAAGTCATTGTTTCTCATAATGTCTATTTCACTTCAACAGGTTTCCTTTTTGGTGCTCGTTTAGTTGTCACCGATAAGGGAGAACACACGATATTTGTCCCCCTGGGATTGACTTAATTCACTCAGCATGATGTTTTCCAGATTCCTCCATCTTGTTGCAAATGACCGGATTTCATTTATTTTTACTGCTGTATAGCGTTCTATAGTGTACATATCCCATAATTATTTATCCAGTCTACTGCTCATGGGCATTTAGGTTGATCCCATGTTTTAGCTATTGTGAATTGAGCTGCAATAAACATTAAGGTGCACACAACTCTTTAATTTGCCAATTTAATTTCATTTAGGTAAATTCCAAGGAATGGGATGGCTGGGTTGAATGGTAGGGTTATATTCAGGTTTCTGAGCAATCTCCAAACTGACTTCCATAGTGGCTTAACCAGTTTGCATTCCCACCAACAGTGGGTTAGTGTCCCTTTTCCCCCACATCCTCACCAGCATCTGTTGTTAGTAGATTTCTGTATGTGAGCCATTCTAACCGGGGTGAGGTGAAAACTCATTGTGGTTTTGATTTGCATTTCCCTGATTGCTAGTGATCCTGAACATTTTTTCATGTGTCTGTTGGCCATTTGGATTTCCTCTTTTGAAAATGTCTATTGAGATCCTTGACCCATCTCTTAAGTGGGTTGTTGGTTTTGATCTTGTGAAGTTTCTTGATCTCTTTGTAGATCCTGGTTATTAATCCTTTATCAGTTGCATAGTTTGCAAATCTTTTTTCCCATTCTGTCGGTTGCCTCTTCACTTTCCTGTTTCTTTTGCAGTACAGAAACTTCTCAATTTGATGTAATCCCATTTGTTAATTTTGGCTTTGACTGCCTGTGCTTCCGGGGTCCTTTCCAAGAAGTCTTTTCCTGTGCCTATATCTTGAAGCGTTTCTCCAATGTTCTCTTATAATTTGATGCTGTCAGGTCATAGATTTAGATTTTTAATCCATGTTGAGTGGTTTTTTGTGTACGGTGTAAGGTAGGGGTCTTGCTTCATGCTTCTGCACATGGAAATCCAGTTTTCCCAGCACCATTTGTTGAAGAGACTGTCTTTGCACCAGGAGTTGGTTTTAGATCCTTGATCAAATATAAGTTGGCTGTAGATGTTTGGATTGATTTCTGGTGTTTCTCTTCTGTTCCATTGGTCTATCCATCTGTTTCTGTACCAGTACCGTGCTGTTTTGATTACAACTGCCCTGTAGTATGTCCTAAAATCTGGTATTGTTACGCCTCTTGCTTTGTTTTTGTTGTACAAGATTGTTTTAGCTATTCGAGGTCTCCAGTGCCTCCATATGAATTTCAACATCATTTTTTCCAGATCTGAGAAGAATGTCTTTTTCAGTTTCAGATCATAATTGATCATGATGATAGGATTAAGAGTCAAAGGGGTAGCATAAACAAGACTAGTTTCTGCAAATACTAACGGATAGAATTAAAAAGGAGAGAATGATCCAACAAGGGAAGTGGGATTCACAGCAGACTCAAAGAATGGCAGATGTCCTAAATAGCATTCTGGCCTCAGAATCAGCCCTTAAGTCATTCAGATCTGGCTAAAAAGCCCATGAGAGTATTTCAGGCATGGAAAGCCGAGACACTCTGGCAAAAAAAAATGACCTAAATTAAAGATCTCTGTGAGTGAGTTCCCACCTGAAAGAACGGGCCATCAAAGGAGGTACCTTATTCTGAAGGGAGCAGAGAGCTTCCACTTTGATTATGACTTGTCTAAATAAGGCCAGAGTTTGTAAACTCAAAAGGCTTCCATTGCTTAAACAAGAGTGTCAATTGTTAAATCTACAACAGGAGTCACTGTGCACTTACTCCCCATGTAGGATCTCTGTCCTTAATGTGTGTACTATGTGAATTAATGGTATAACTAGTACTCAAACATTACTTTGTACTTTTTGTTTCTGTGTGTGTGCAAACTGTTGATATCTTTACTTAGTATATACTAAACTGATCTTCTGTTTATAAAAATAATTGAAAATGAATTTTGGTGTGAATGGGATGAGAGAGGGAGCAGGAGATGGGATGGTTGCATGTGGGAGGGTGGTCATGGGGGGAAAAGCTGCTATAATCCAAAAGTTTTACTTTGGGAATTTATATTTATTAAATAAAAGAAAATACACAAAAAATATTACTTTTGGTGTAAATGGATTTCTCTTTAAGGTTTATCTCAGGATATCAATTTCATAGGCTATAGTCTTTAGTTGCAGTTTGGCACTTTGGAATAGTGTCTCTGTAGCTTCTTCACTTTCAATTACATGTGATGACTGGGTCAGTAAGCCCTTGTAGTTGCATAGATAAGTGTGGTTCATGCAGCAGTGATGGTGGGGCTCTACTATGTGGTCACTCTGGCAGTGGGAGTGGTGGTACCAGAAACATTTGGTATATATTTTTTCCTCAAAAACTATGGCAACATGCGTTGTATGTGTGAATTCAAGCCAAACAGAGGTGTAGGCTGTGAATGGGATGACAGAGGTGGCAGGGGATTGTAACATGCAACGCAAGACCTCAGCCTCTACAGGGCCTTTAGCCAACTGTGGGTCAGTTGTTGCAGTGGGGGTGGGGCATGCAGCATCCTACACATGACTTCAGATCCAGCAGCAGCTGCAGCTGACTGAAGGCTGGCCATGGCTGTAGCTGCAGGGAGTGTGTAGCCTGGAAGCTAAGCCCTCAGTGTCAAGAGTAGTGCAGATTGATGGTGGACCAGCAACATGCTTTGACCTATATGTTGTTCTACTGTAGCACCCTAGGTTCTGGGTATTTGGAGAAGACAATGCCAAAACTTTCTCTGAAACAAAGCCACAGTACAGCCTCCAGGTAGCTGCCATGACTGGGCTCTAAGCCTGTGATATCTGTAGGACTCTCCTATCACTAGGGGTGCAGTATATCCCTGGTGATGGGTCCCATGAGGACTCTCCTATTTACCTCCTTCCACAGTATTGGAGAGTCCCCCTTCCAAGGAACTGGTATTATGTCTGCCAGTGCCCTTTTTCCACTCTCTGTGACATTGTCTCAGATCCCCTTATCTTACAATATTCCTTCCTCTCCCTTGCTAGGTTCCAGTGCCATTCACCTTGAAATGCAGCTATTTGTTTGCTTGCAGCTTCTTTGTGGAAGAGGAAGTAAGCACTGGGCACCACTATTTGGCCTTCTTTCCAGTTATATATTTGCTTTTAGAAATGCATAGAAAAAAACTTAATAAGGATACAAAGAAACCAAGAAAAATATTACCTCTGAGATCAGATTGTATGCAAAAATATGTTTTAAAGATGAATTTGTTGTTATTCTTTAACAGCAAAATACAAGTATTATTTATATGGTTAAAAAGTCTAACCTCATACAAAAATTAGAACAAGTTTGGTCTTATTTGTAAGACCATGATGATGGTCTCAAATAAAAACATGGTGGAACATGTTGGAGCCCTCAGAAGTACTCCAAAACAATCTCCTATTCTACATTCATGAGATCCTCTGTTTGCTAGGTACCAGGCTTTTTGACATTATGCAACTCAATGATTTTTAGTCATTTATACATTTGTGCAACCATTATCATGATTCAGGTTGGGGACGTTTCTAAAAATCCAGAGCAAGTCCCTATTCCCACTTTCAATCATTTTTGTTTCCATCCCCAACCACAACCACTGATCTCCTCCTATCTCTATAGACATCCTATCTATATAGATGTTCATCCATGTTGAAGTCCATACTGTCAGTTTTTCATTAATTTTTATTTGTTGAACAATGTTTAATAGTCGATTTACCACATTTTGTTTACCCCTTCATCAGCTGACGGCCATTTGGATTGTTTTCTCTTTTTGGCTAGTTTGAATAATGCTTCTATCAACATAAACAAGTCAATTTGTGCACACATGTTTGTAATTCCTTTGAATAGATGCCTAGCAGTGAAATTGCGGGGGCTTATGGTTAAATTCACGTTAAGTTTTTTTACGAAACTGCAAAAATATTTTCTAAATTATACCTTTTTACATTCCCACTAACAAAGCACTCAGGTTCTGAATTTTTCACATGCTCACCGACACTTGTTATTATCTGGCCTTTTGATTGCAGACTTTCTAGAGGGTTTGAAATAATATCTGATTGGGATTTAAGCTTGAATTTATTTAATGACTAATGATATTGAGCATATTTTCTGGAACTTATGAGTCATTTATATGTTTTCCTTAGTATAACATATATTCACATCTTTAGCCCAATTTTGTGCATTAAAGACTTCTTTTTTTAGGACAATTTTCAATTCACAGTAAAATTGAGGGAGAAGTACAGATTTCCCAAATGCCCATCCCCCCACACACATATAGCCTCCCTCATTATCAATAACCATGGATGAACTTACATTGACATATAACAATTACTCAAAGTTCATAGTTTACATTAGGATTCATTCTTGGTATTGTCTGTTCAATGAATTTGGACAATTGTACAATGACCTGTATCCTCCACTATAGAATCATATGGGGTGTCATTTTTTAAATTCAACCATTTGTATTGTTATAAGAACTTTAATGTATTGTGTATAGAAGTCTTTTAGCAGATATATAACTTTCAGAAATTGTTTCCTGGGGCCAGCGCCGTGGCTCACTTTGGTAATCCTCCACCTGAGGCGCCGGCATCCCATATGGGTGCCAGGTTCTAGTCCCGGTTGCTTCTCTTCTATCCCAGCTCTCTGCTGTGGCCCGGGAGGGTAGTGGAGGATGGCCCAAGTGCTTGGGCCCCTGCACCCGCATGGGAGACCAGGAGGAAGCACCTGGCTCCTGGCTTCGGATCAGCACAGTGCTGACCGTAGTGGCCCTTTGGGGAGTGAACCAACAAAAGGAAGACCTTTGTCTCGCTCTCTCTCTCACTGTCTATAATTCTACCTATCAAATAAAAAAAAAAGAAATTGTTTCCTGGTTTGTGCCTTCTCTTTTCATTTTTCACAGTACTTTTAAGGAATATAAGTTTTTAATTTTTATGCAGTTCATGTATTGTATCTAAGAACACTTTTCTTAAGACACAGTCACAAAGATTGTTTATTTATATGTTTCCTTCAAATACTTTAATAGTCTTAGCTTTCTGTTTAGATCTATGATCCTCTTTGAGTTTTGTTTATATATTTAATTTTATTTAAGGTTCACAAGTTTCATGTATTTCATATATACAGTTTTAGGAACATAGCAATATGTCTCACCCTACCCTCAATCCTACCCAAACTCTTTCCTTGTTCCTCCTCCCTTTCCTTTCTCCGCTCCTAATTTTTACAGAGATCAATTTTCAGTTTATTTCATACTCATAACATTAGCCCTACACTAAGTAAAAAATTCAAATAGTAAGAGAGAGAAAAAAAACACCACTGTTCCTCAACAGTAGAGACAAGGTCTGTAAACAATCATCGAATCTTAAAATGTCAATTTTACTCCAGTACCTTACATTTTATGTATTCTATTAGTTACCACAGATTGTCTATGATATGATGTAAGGATCCAAATTCACCTTTTTGTATGTGGACATCCAAGTGTTCCAGTACCACTTGTTGAAGACCCTTTCCACTGAATTGCTCTCACACTTTTGTTGAAATGCAAGTGATCATAAACACATGTGTTTTACTTTGGGACTCAGTTCTGGTCCACTGTCTTTAGGCCATCAGTACACCGTCTTGAATATGGTAGCTTTCTAGTATGGTTCAAAATAGGGACATGTAAATCCTCCACTTTGTTCTTCTTTTTCAAAATTATGTGGGATATGCTGAATCCTTTGAATTTCCGTATAAATTTTATAACCAACTTGTCAGATTTGCTAACAATCCTGCAGGAATTTTGACAGGTATCACATTAAATCTATCAATCAATATGGAGAATATTTTCATTTAAAATTATTGATTCTTTTGATCCACAAATGTGAAGTATGTTTTCATTTATTTAATTCTGTTATAGTTTGTCTCACCAGTGTCTTATAGTTTTCATTTTATAAGTTGTGCATTTTTGATACATTTATTCTTAAGTATTTAATTTTTAAATCTTATGAATGAAATTGTCATGATAAATTTATTTCTGGATTTTTCTTTGTTAGTTTATGAAAAAACTATTTATTTTTTATACTGATATTGTTTCCCACTTCTTTTCTTTTTAAGAAGTTTTAAAAGTTAGATATTTTACTTCCTTAAGTGTTTACTAAATATCTCTAGTGAAGTCATCTGCTACTTGCCTTTTGTGATAGAGAGATTTCTTATTCTTAACTCAGTTTCTGATTTTATTTCAATCACTTGTCGTAGAACTATTCAGATTTATTTATCTTTTTAATTTTTTTTGACAGGCAGAAAGGACAGTGAGAGAGAGAGGGACAAAGAGAAAAGTCTTCCTTTTTCCGTTGGTTCACCCCTCAATGGTTGCTGCGGCCGGTGCACCATGTTGATCCGAAGCCAGGAGCCAGGTGCTTCTCCTGGTCTCCCATGCAGGTGCAGGGCCCAAGGACCTGGGCCATCTTCCACTGCCTTCCCGGGCCACAGCAGAGAGCTGGACTGGAAGAGGAGCAACCGGGACAGAATCCAGTGCCCCGATCGGGACTAGAACCCCGGGGTGCCAGTGCTGCAGGTGGAGGAATAACCTATTGAGCCGCGGCACAAGCCCCAGATTTATTTTTGAGAAAATTTTGGTAATCTGTTTCCAGTGGTCTGATTTATTGACAGAAAGTTATGCATAGTATTTGCTAATACTCCCTTTTGACTTTTATGACATCAGTAACAATGTCCCTTCTTTCACTTCTGACTTTCGTAATTTGAGTCATGCCTCTTTTTCTTAGTCTAACTAAAGACTTAATTTGTTTACCTTTTCAGAGAAGCAACTTTTGGTTTCATCAATTTTCTTGATTGCCTTTGTATTTTCTATTTCATTGAATTCTGCTCTAATCTTTATTATTTTCTTTCTTCTACATGCACTAGATTTTGTTTGTTTTTTTTTTCTTAGTTTCCTAAGACAAATTAGGTTATATATTTGGGATTTTTTTCTTTTTTAATGTAGGATTCTATACATATACATTTCCTTTTAAGCGCTATTTTAATTGCATTCCCCGAGTTATGCTTACTTTGTATTTAAATTCAAAATGCCTTCTAATTTCCATGTGATTTTATTCATTGATCCCTTGATTATTTAAGAGTAGGTTGCTAAATTTCCACATATTTGTAATAAGCTAAATTTCTGTTTTTTATTACTGTCTTCACATTGAAAATAAAGACTGGACAGGGGTGGTGCAATAGGTTAATCCTTCGCCTGCAATGGCGGCATCCCATATGGGTGCTGGTTCTAGTCTTGGCTGCACCCTCTTCCAATCCAGCTCCTTGCTGTGGTCTGGAAAAGCAGTCGAAGATGGCCAAAGTGCTTGGGCTCCTGCACCCATATGGGAGACCAGGAAGAAGCACCTGGCTCCTGGCTTCGGATTGGCACAGCTCTGGCCATTGCGGCCATTTGGGGAGTGAACCAATGGAAGGAAGACCTTTATGTGCCTCCATCTCACTGTCTGTAACTCTACCTCTCAAATAAGTAAATAAAATCTTTAGAAAAAAAAGAAAAGAAGACTGGACGGCTATCCAGTTTGACTCAAAGCAATAACCCCCTAAATCAAAATGACACAAATCTGAGGCCACATTGTTGATCATTTAACACAACAACGAAAAAAGGAAACTTCTTACCTCTTTTTTTAATCTATGTGATCCAAGAAAATGAGTAAATGAGATCATATCATTACCTCACGGTCATCTTTGGCTGCCAGGTGACATTTGGAACATGACTGATCACTTTGCTATACTCACTGAGAGTAGAATAAAAGAGTAGAAATTTGTGTCACAGGGATAAGGAGATAGTTTTTCAGAATTGTTGACATCTCAAATATGGATTTATCTATCTCTTTTAGTACTTAAAATTTTATCAGACCCTAGTAACTTTCAACCACTGCCATTCTCCCTGAAGAAACCAAATGTGTTTGTTTCCCATTTGTTTTTTTGTTGTTGTTGTTGTTTGTTTGTTTGTTTTTTAACTTTTATTTAATGAATATAAATTTCCAAAGTATGATTTATGGATTACAATGGCTTCCCCCCCATACCGTCCCTCCCACCCACAACCCTCCCCTTTCCCACCCCCTCTCCCCTTCCATTCACATCAAGATTCATTTTCGATTATCTTAATATACAGAATATCAGCTTAGTATACATTAAGTAAGGATTTCAACAGTTTGCTCCCACACAGAAACATAAAGTGAAAAATGATAGATGATTTTTTTTAAATGATGATGAAATCAGATCAGACCTATTGTCATGTTTAATCCCAGTGAGAGTCAAGTTGGGAGTTGATAGTTTTTTTTTGTTTTTTGTTTTTTGTTTTTTTTTTTTTACAGAGGATCAGTTTAGTATGCATTAAGCATTAAGTAAAGATTTCAACAGTTTGCACCCCCATAGAAACACAAAGTGAAATATATTGTTTGAGTACTCGTTATAGCATTAAATCTCAATGCACAGCACATTAAGGACAGAGATCCTACATGAGGAGTAAGTGCACAGTGACTCCTGTTGTTGACTTTACCAATTGACACTCCTGTCTATGGCATCAGTAATCTCCCTATGCTCCAGTCATGAGTTTCCAAGGCTATGGAAGCCCTCTGAGTTCTCCGATTCTTATCTTGTTTAGACAAGGTCATAGTCAAAGTGGAGGTTCTCTCCTCCCTTCAGAGAAAGGTACCTCCTTCTTTGAAGACCTGTTCTTTCCACTGGGATCTCACTCACAGAGATCTTTTGCCAGAGTGTCTTGGCTTTCCATGCCTGAAATAGTCTCATGGGCTTTTCAGCCAGATCCGAATGCCTTTAGGGCTGATTCTGAGGCCAGAGTGCTGTTTAGGACATCTGCCATTCTATGAGTCTGCTGAGTATCTCACTTCCCATGTTGGATCACTCTCCCCTTTATTTATTCTATCGGTTAGCATTAGCAGGTACTAGACTTGTTTATGTGCTCCCTTTGACTCTTAGTCTTTGATTATGATCAATTGTGAACTGAAATTGATCACTTGGAATAGTGAGATGGCATTGGTACATGCCACCTTGATGGGATTAAATTGGAGTCCCCTGGTATGTTTCTAACTCTACCATTTGGGGCAAGTCAGCTTGAGCATGTTTCCCATTTGTAATAGTGGATACTTTATCTCTCATTTGTACAACCAGAGACTTTTTAGGCTTCAGACTTCTCCCTTATCCTGGAGTGAGGAGTTGGGTTTAGGTACAGTCATTTTGTAGTTGGTACTTGTTTTAAACCACATAATACAAATGATTTATATCATAGGTCTTTCCACTAACAGGTCAGTTTATCACTGTAATTGTCTTTATGGATATTGAGAAAGTAAGTAATTTGGGCAGTGTAGTTTTTACCTCAGGCATATGTTTTTCAAGAGCTGGATGGTACTTATGGACCAGCCAACCCAATTGTGTCAGAGGGTATTAAAAATTTACTGCTTCTATTGTCCCTAAGTTATTGCTTTATGGAACCATAAGTAGTGGTTGTGGTGAGGGGCAGTGACAGGCTTTTAGTGCTGCCCATTTTGTCTTCATGTTATGTCAAATTTAAGCAAAATTGTTGAGTGTCCTGGAATGGCAGAATATTTTCTGATGTCTGCTCCTATTAAGGCAACCATATTTTATGAACAGATGGACTTCAGGAGTTCCCATTTCTGCCACCTGCTTATAGCTTCTAGGGAACAGTAATACACTTACCAGCACAGGAAGAGTTACCTGGGCTTTCATGTTGCGATTTACTAGTCAATCCCTGAATTCCATTTTGCTCCCATTGGTCTGGCATACTTTCCAAGGAAGTAAGTAAAAGTGATTAATGAAATATTTCCTGAGTGTTTGCACCACTCTTAGATTAGAGCTATTGTTTATTGATAGAAAAGTAGTAGTGGTAACTAGGATTTATTTATTTATTGTAACAAGAAAGTTCCCAAACAATCACACACAAAGCACACCACTTGATTTTCCCATATGAAGCATGAAGCCGGATTAGTTTCTAATGATTTCCGGAATGTCATTTAAATTTCGTAAAAATCCTACAGTGTTAAAAAATCAAAAAATGAATGTTCCTTTATCAGGATCATCTTTGCTGCAGAGTTGTGAGGAAAACTTCAGCCCTTGGTCATGTAAATCTCTAAGTATTCTAATTAACAAAAAGCCTTTGTTGTGTTACAGGACACCTAGGAGTCTCAGGGAATGGTGGAGAATGTCAGTGTGTCCAAAATCAGAAAACTTAGAACCTATAATTCTACATGCTTGTTTGGTGAAGCACTGAGGCCAGTGACTGATGATTTTTAGCTTGCACAGTTCAAAAATTACTTTGCTTAGCACTGTTCAAAACCACAGAGTACAAAAAAGACCTAACTGAAATGGTCCCTTTATTGACTTCCATAAAAGCAAACCTAGAAATCATTTACTTCAACCCTTGTATTGTGAAACCGAGGCCCTGGGTACGAGTGATGATGCAATATGCCCAAAGTTCTCCAACTAGTTACTAGTAGATTAAGACCTGGTATTTTCCTGGCCAGTGTTCTTTCTGCAACATCACACCATAAGTTAGGATATGTGAAGAAAAATATTTCATATATGGTTTTTTAGTTGAATAAAGAAACAAAGGGGCCAGTGCGGGAAGGGGAGTGGATGTCACACAGACACCAGCGGGGAGAGCAGGGACTCCCAGGGCTCCAAGTCCACACATTGGCACTTGAAGGGGAGGTGAGCTCAGTAACCGGAGACATTGGCGGGGAAATGGCGGACAGAATCTAAAGGGAAGCTGGCTTTGAGGCGGGAAAGTTCACCAGACTGACTACAGGAGAGAAGGAAAAAAAAAAAAGGTGGGGGGGGTACTGGTACAAACAAGTTTCTCTCTCCCGCCAACCTTGCAAAGGCAAACAGGAGACAAAGAGCAGGCCCCACTTGGGATATGCATAACAAAAGGGGAGAGATAAGGCTACAATTCAGTAGCCTAGGCAACCCAGTGGGAGTCTGCAGGAGAAACTGAACTGGCACAGACTCTTTGGGTAGAAGCCAGAGATCAGAAGCTAAATACCATCAATTCTGCTCAGCTGTGTGGTATTACTTACCTCCTGAATAAAAAATAAAATAAATAAATAAATAGAGAGAGATTTACCACGCATAACCTGAGGGTGTCACCTTTGCACACCTGTAACCCAGAAGAACCAAGCAGAGCTCTCAGGCCACACCCATCTCAAGCCTCCAAGGCTCCTCCAACAGCAGGCAGTCCACTTAACACAGACATAGTATAAAAAAAAAACTCACAGTGAGGGAAGAAGAATTAACAATGCCAACCAACAAACACAAAAATTGAGGGAACAAGATCAACAATGACACTATGATGCCTCCAAATAAAAAAAACACCCCAAGCCAAGATTATGAAGATGATGAGATAGAAGAAATGCAAGATAACGATTTCAAAAAATTTATGATAAGAACATTTAGAAGTTTTCAAAAGCAAATCCTTGAACTACAGAAATCCTTATTGGACAGGATTGAAAATCTCTCTCATAAAAATGAAATTTTAAGGAAGAATCAAAATGAAACGCAGAAACTAGTAGAACAGGAAAGTGTGATAGTGAAGAGAAATCAAAATGAAATGAAGAGCTCAATAGATCAAATGACAAACACATTAGAAAGTCTAAAAAACAGAGTTAGTGAAACAGAAGAGAGAATATCGGACTTAGAAGACAGAGCACAGGAATGTATACACTCAAACCAAAGAAGCGGAAATTAGAAATCTAAAAAATATTGTTGGGAATCTACAGGATACTATTAAAAAAACCAACATTCGAGTTCTAGGAGTTCCTGAAGGCATGGAGAAGGCCTTTTTAGTGAGATACTAGCAGAGAACTTTCCGGGTTTGGAGAAGGACAGAGACATCCTAGTACAGGAAGCTCATAGAACCCCCAGTAAACATGACCAAAAGAGATCCTCACCAGGACACGTTGTAATGAAACTCACCACAGTGAAACAGAAAGAAAAGATCCTAAAATGTGCAAGAGAGAAATGTCAGATTACTCTCAGAGGATCTCCAATCAGACGAACAGCAGACTTCTCATCAGAAACACTACAGGCTAGGAGGGAATGGCGAGAAATAGCACAGGTGCTAAGAGAGAAAAATTGCCAGCCCAGAATATTATATCCTGCTAAGCTCTCATTTGTGAATGAAGGTAAAATAAAGACCTTTCACAACAAACAGAAATTGAAATACTTTGCCGCCACTCGTCCGGCCCTGCAAAAGATACTTAAAGATGTGCTACACTCAGAAACACAGAAACACGGTCATCAATATGAAAGAAGGAAAAGGAAGAAAACCTACCAGTAAAAGAGCATGGGAAGCTCAAAGCATATACTAGAAAATATCTTTGGGAAAATGGCAGGGCAAAGTCACTATGTATCAATAGTCACATTAAACGTTAATGGACTTAACTCTTCAGTTAAAAGACACTGATTGGCTGATTGGCTTAAGGAACAAAACCCAACTATTTGCTGCTAACAAGAAACACATCTCTCTAACAAAGATGCATGCAGATTGAAAGTGAAAGGTTGGAAAAAGATATTCCATGCCAACAGAAACCAAAAAAAAGCAGGTGTAGCCATATTAATATCAGACAAAATAAACTTTAATATAAAAACTGTTAAGAGAGACAAAGCGGGGCACTATATAATGATTAAGGGTTCAATTCAACAGGAAGATGTAACTATTATAAATGTATATGCACCTAATTACAGGGCACCCGTTTATTTAAATCTTTGTTAACGGACTTAAAGGGAGACTTAGACCCCAATACAATAGTCCTGGGGGACTTCAATACTCCACTCTCAGAAATAGACAGATCAACAGGACAGAAGATCATCAAGGAGACAGTAGATTTAAACAACACTGTAGCCCAAATGGATCTAACAGATATGTACAGAACTTTCAATCCTACATCTAAAGACTTTACATTCTTCTCAGCAGTGCATGGAACCTTCTCTAGGATTGATCACATACTAGGCCATAAAGCAAGTCTCAGCAAATTTAAAAGAATTAGAATCATACCATGCAGCTTCTCAGACCACAGCGGAATAAAGCTGGAAATTAGCAACTCAGGAAACCCCAGAAAGTATGCAAACACATGGAGACTGAACAACATACTCCTGAATGAACACTGAGTCATTCAAGAAATCAAAAGAGAAATCAAAAACTTTCTGAAAGTAAATGAGCATAACAGCACAACATATCAAAACTTATGGGATACGGCAAAAGCAGTATTGAGAGGCAAGTTTATAGCAGTAGGTGTCTATTTCAAGAAATTGGAAAGGTACCAAATTAATGAGCTTTCAGCGCATCTCAAGGACCTAGAAAAACTGCAGCAAACCAGACCCAAATCTAGTAGGAGAAGAGAAATAATTAAAATCAGAGAAGAAATCAATAGGATGGAATCCAAAAAAATTACAAAAAATCAGCCAAGCGAAGAGCTGCTTTTTGGAAAAAAACAAAATTGACACCCCATTGGCCCAACTAACTAAAAAAAGAGGAGAAAAGACCCAAATCAATAAAATCAGAGATGAAAAAGGAAACATAACAACAGATACCACAGAAATAAAAAGAATCATCAGAAATTACTACAAGGACTTGTATGCCAGCAAACAGGAAAATATATCAGAAATGCATAGATTCCTGGACACATGCAACCTACCTAAATTGAACCAGGAAGACATCGAAAACCTAAACAGACCCATAACTGGCACTAGACAGGGATGCCCACTCTCACCACTGCTATTTAACATAGTTCTGGAAGTTTTAGCCAGAGCCATCAGACAAGAAAAAGAAATTAAAGGAATACAAATTGAGAAGGAAGAAGTGAAACTATCCCTCTTTGCAGACTATATGATTCTTTACTTAGGGGATCCAAAGAACTCTACTAAGAGACTATTGGAACTCATGGAGGAGTTTGGCAAAGTGGCAGGATATAATGCACAAAAATCAACAGCCTTTGTATACACAAGCAATGCCACAGCTGAGAAAGAACTGCTAAGATCAATCCCATTCACAATAGCTACAAAAACAATACAATACCTTGGAATCAACTTAACCAGGGACGTTAAAGATCTCTGCAATGAGAATTACAAAACCTTAAAGAAAGAAATAGAAGAGGATACCAAAAAATGGAAAAATCTTCCATGCTCATGGATTGGAAGAATCAACATCATCAAAATGTCCATTCTCCCAAAATCAATTTATAGATTCAATGCAATCCCAATCAAGATACCAAAGACTTAGTAATTAATGCTCAATTATGTATATACTACATTTCTTTAGCTATTCATTAATTGGTGAATTATACAAGGCAACATACCATTCCTTCCCCACTTTATAATCATTGTCATGAATCCCATATTTTGTGATATTTATATCCATGATATTAAAAATAATAGTGTCTATGTATATAGTATCTACACATGTAGTGAAAATGACAAAATATAAAAATTGTTAAATCTTAAAAGTAAATAAATAAAAAGGAAAAAGAAAAAAATTAAATAAAATGTAAAAAAAATAATATGATCACTGAGAACAGCTCTATTTTTTGATATCATGATAAAGGGACCATAAGCTTTAAAGAAATTGCTATAAGGCTTCAGAGTGCTCAATCTTTCTTGAGAACTTTGGAAACATATATTTAGCTTTCCAACAATTCATTCTGAGACTATCTATATAATTTAGAGAAATCTCTGTTTTGAGCTTCTTCAAAACTTGTGATCATTGACAAAGACTCTTTCCTCAACAAACTCTTACTCTTCTAATGAAAAGTTATTATACAAATAAGATTGAACACTTTCAAAACTGCTTAAATCCTTACATGAAATTAGCTTGTGCACCTAGGTCTCGTGAGTATCTACTCATGCATCATATATCAATTAGCTTCTACCAATTAATTCAATTTAACACTTCCTTATTAATGCTCAGTATACACAAGGCACTTTGCCAGACCCAGAGAGGCTACAGTGTGAATTTACAATCTACCAAGAGAAACATATCTGTAAATACATTTCAGTTTATATGGCAATGCCTAACAGAAGCAGAAGTACACACTGTAGGAGTATAAAATGATTCTTTGTGAGTGGGAGATATCAGGGAAGACTTCACAAAGTAGAGAGCATTTCGATGTGGCTCTGGAAAGACATAACTTATTTTGACAGACAAAAAAGGCTTTGATATACTAATGCAAGTTATTACACACTCTTTTTAAAGATTTATTCATTTATTTACTTACTGACTTGAATGTCAGAGTTACAGGCAGAAAGGAAAGACAGAGAAAGAACTTCCATGCACTGGTTCCCTCCCCAAATTGCCACAAAGGCCAGGGCTGGGCTAGGCTGAAGCCAGGAGCTTATTCAAGATCTTCCACACAGGTGCAGGGGCCCAAACACTTGGGCCACCTTCTGCTGTTTTTACAGGCCATTACCAGGGAGCTGATTGGGAAGTGGAGAAGCCGGAACTCGAACCAGCACCCTTATGGGATGCCAGCAAAACACACAGTCACTTAACCCGCTGTGCCACAGTGCTGGCCCGTATTACAAACTCTTTCTTTTTTAATTTTTTAAAGATTTATTTTATTTTTTGAAAGACAAAGTTACAGAGAGAGGTAGAGACAGAGAGAGAGGTCTTCCATCCACTAGTTTACTCCCCAGACGGCCGCAATGGCTGGAACTGCACCGAACCAAAGCCAGGAGCCAGGAAGTTCTTCTGGGTCTCCCATGTGGCCATCTCCTACTGCTTTCCCAGGCCATGGCAGAGAGTTGGTTCTGAAGAGGAGTAGCCAGGACTAGAAATGGCGCCCATATGGGATGCCAGCACTGCAGGCCAGGGCTTTAACCCACTGCAGCACAGCACCGGCCCCACAAACTCTTGAAAGTAATATACCTGTATGCTTCAAATCCACTTGGTAAATTAGAGATCCAAACATTAATGCAAATGGCCTTCCTCATCACAACTGCCCCCTCAGCTTCAATCACACCTAATAAGTCAAGATTTATTGTATCATGATATAAAATATGCACCATTCGATATGACTGTACTTGTACAAAGCCATAGGCAAGAAGCTCTCTCTAGCTAGACTCAACGAGCTTTGTTTCCTCATGCATATCTGTGGAATCAGTATGACAGAAGCAACCTAAATGTTTGGAAAGTGAGTCTTCCAAAGTGGTGATTCCCCACATTTTCTAGCTTTTTACCATTATAATTTAATTTTTCAGGTTCCTTCTGACTTATTTCTTTTTTTATTTTTTAACTTTTATTTAATGAATATAAATTTCCAAAGTACGACATATGGATTACAATGGCTTCCCCCCATACCGTCCCTCCCACCCACAACCCTCCCCTTTCCCACTCCCTCTCCCCTTCCATTCACATCAAGATTCATTTTCGATTATCTTAATAGACAGAAGATCAGCTTAGTATACATTAAGTAAGGATTTCAACAGTTTGCTCCCACACAGAAACATAAAGTGAAAAATAATAGATGATTTTTTTAAATGATGATGAAATCAGATCAGACCTATTGTCATGTTTAATCCCAGTGAGAGTCAAGTTGGGAATTGATAATTTCTTTTTTTTTTTTTTTTACAGATCAGTTTAGTATGCATTAAGTAAAGATTTCAAGAGTTTGCACCCCCATAGAAACACAAAGTGAAATATATTGTTTGAGTACTCGTTATAGCATTAAATCTCAATGCACAGCACATTAAGGACAGAGATCCTACATGAGGAGTAAGTGTACAGTGACTCCTGTTGTTGACTTTACCAATTGACACTCCTGTCTATGGCATCAGTAATCTCCCTATGCTCCAGTCATGAGTTTCCAAGGCTATGGAAGCCCTCTGAGTTCTCCGATTCTTATCTTGTTTAGACAAGGTCATAGTCAAAGTGGAGGTTCTCTCCTCCCTTCAGAGAAAGGTACCTCCTTCTTTGAAGACCTGTTCTTTCCACTGGGATCTCACTCACAGAGATCTTTTGCCAGAGTGTCTTGGCTTTCCATGCCTGAAATACTCTCATGGGCTTTTCAGCCAGATCCGAATGCCTTTAGGGCTGATTCTGAGGCCAGAGTGCTGTTTAGGACATCTGCCATTCTATGAGTCTGCTGAGTATCTCACTTCCCGTGTTGGATCACTCTCCCCTTTATTCTATCGTATAGTGTTAGCAGGTACTAGACTTGTTTATGTGCTCCCTTTGACTCTTAGTCCTTTCATTATGATCAATTGTGAACTGAAATTGATCACTTGGAATAGTGAGATGGCATTGGTACATGCCACCTTGATGGGATTGAATTGGAATCCCCTGGTATGTTTCTAACTCTACCATTTGGGGCAAGTCATCCCGAGCATGCCCCAAATTATACATCTCTTCCCTCTCTTATTCCCACTCTTATGTTTAACAGGGATCACATTTCAGTTAATTTTCAACACTTAAGAATACTGTGTATTAATTACAGAATTAAACCAGTCATATTAAGTAGAACAGATAAAAAAAATACTATGAGGGATAATGTATTAAGTTGTTCATTAACAGTCAGGGCTATGCTGATCAAGTCACCGTTTCCCATAGTGTCCATTTCACTTCAGGAGGTTTCCTTTTTGGTGTTCATTCAGTTGTCACAGATCAGGGAGAACATGGTATTTGTCCCTTTGGGACTGGCTTATTTCACTCAGCATGATGTGTTCCAGATTCCTCCATTTTGTTGCAAATGACTGGATTTCGTTGTTTCTTACTGCAGTATAGTATTCTAAAAAATACATATCCCATAATTTCTTTATCCAGTCTACCATTGATGGGCATTTAGGTTGGTTCCAGGTCTTAGCTATTGTGAATTGAGCTGCAATAAACATTAGGGTGCAGACCGCTTTTTTGTTTGCCAATTTAAATTCCTTTGGGTAAATTCCAAGGAGTGGGATGCCTGGGTCAAACTGTAGGGTTATCTTCAGGTTTCTGAGGGATCTCCAGACTGATTTCCATAGTGGCTTGACCAGTTTGCATTCCCACCAACAGTGGGTTAGTGTCCCTTTTTCCCCACATCCTCTCCAGCATCTGTTGTTGGTAGATTTCTGCATGTGAGCCGTTCTAACCGAGGTGAGGTGAAACCTCATTGTGGTTTTGATTTGAATTTCCCTGATTGGTAATGACCTGAACGTTTTTTCATGTGCCTGTTGGCCCTTTGGATTTCCTCTTTTGAAAAATGTCTATTGAGGTCCTTGGCCCATCTCTTAAGTGGTTTTTTTTTTTTTTTTGATGTTGTGGAGTTTCTTGATTTCTTTGTAGATTCTTGTTATCAACCCTTTATCTGTTGCATAGTTTGCAAATATATTTTCCCATTCTGTTGGTTGCCTCTTCACTCTCCTGACTGTTTCTTTTGCAGTACAGAAACTTCTCAATTTGATGCAATCCCAATAGTTGATTTTGGCTTTGACTGCCTGTGCCTCCCGGGTCTTTTCCAGAAATTCTTTGCCTGTGCCAATATCTTGAAGGGTTTCTCCAATGTTCTCTAGTAACTTGATGGTGTCAGGTCGTAGATTTAGGTCTTTAATCCACGTTGAGTGGATTTTTGTGTAAGGTGTAAGGTAGGGGTCTTGCTTCATGATTCTGCACGTGGAAATCCAATTTTCCCAGCACCATTTATTGAATAGACTGTCCTTGCTCCAGGAATTAGTTTTAGATCCTTGATCAAATATAAGTTGGCTGTATATGTTTGGGTTGATTTCTGGTGTTTCAATTCTGTTCCATTGGTCTATCCATCTGTTTCTGTACCAGTACCATGCTGTTTTGATTACAACTGCCCTGTAGCATGTCCTGAAATCTGGTATTGTGATGCCTCCGGCTTTGTTTTTGTTGTACAAGATTGTTTTAGCTATTCGAGGTCTCTTGTGCCTCCATATGAATTTCAGCAACATTTTTTTCAGATCTGAGAAGAAGGTCTTTGGGATCTTGAGATCTTTAACGTGCTTGGTTAAGTTTATTCCAAGGTATTTGATTGTTTTTGTAGCTATTGTGAATGGGATTGATCTTAGAAGTTCTTCCTCAGACATGGCATTGCCTGTGTATACAAAGGCTATTGATTTTTGTGCATTGATTTTATATCCTGCTACTTTGCCAAACTCTTCTATGAGTTCCAATAGTCTCTTAGTAGAGTTCTTTGGGTCCCCTAAATAAAGAATCATGTCATCACAAAGAGGGATAGTTTGAGTTCTTCCTTCCCAATTTGTATTCCTTTAATTTCTTTTTCTTGCCTAATAGCTCTGGCTAGAACCTCCAGAACTATATTGAATAGCGGTGGTGAGAGTGGACATCCCTGTCTGGTACCAGATCTCAGTGGAAATGCTTCCAACTATTCCCCATTCAATAGGATGTTGGCTGTGGGTTTTTCATAGATTGCTTTGATTGTATTGAGGAATGTTCCTTCCATACCCAGTTTGCTTAGAGTTTTCATCATGAAAGGGTGTTGTATTTTATTGAATGCTTTCTCTACATCTATTGAGATAATCATATGGTTTTTCTTCTGCAGTCTGTTAATGTGGTGTATCACATTGATTGTCTTGCGCACATTAAACCATCCCTGCATACCAGGGATAAATCCCACTTGGTCTGGGTGGATGATCTTTCTGATGTGTTGTTGCATTCTATTGGCGAGAATTTTATTGAGGATTTTTGCATCTATGTTCATCAGGGATATTGGTCTGTAATTTTCTTTCAGTGCTGCATCTTTTTCCAGCTTAGGAATTAAGGTGATGCTGGCTTCATAGAAAGAATTTGGGAGGAGTCCCTCTTCTTCGATTGTTCTGAATACTTTGAGAAGAATTGGAGTTAGTTCTTCTTTAAATGTCTGGTAGAATTCAGCAGTGAATCCATCTGGTCCTGGGCTTTTCTTTGTTGGGAGGGCCTTTATTCCTGTTTCAATTTCTGCCTCAGTTATGGGTCTGTTTAGGTTTTCTATGTCTTCCTGGTTCAACTTAGGTAGGTTACATGTGTCCAGGAATCTATCCATTTCTGATAGGTTTCCCTGTTTGCTGGCATACAAGTCCTTGTAGTAATTTCTGATGATTCTTTTTATTTCTGTGGTGTCTGTTGTTACATTTCCTTTTTCATCTCTGATTTTATTGATTTGGGTCTTTTCTTTTTTTTAGTTAGTTGGGCCAATGGGGTGTCAATTTTGTTTATTTTTTCAAAAAACCAGCTCCTCGTTTGGCTGATTTTTTGTAATGTTTTTTTTGGATTCAATCCTGTTGATTTCTTCTCTGATTTTAATTATTTCTCTTCTCCTACTGGTTTTGGGTCTGGTTTGCTGTAGGTTTTCTAGATCCTTGAGGTGAATTGAAAGCTCATCTATTTGGTGCCTTTCCAATTTCTTGATGTAGGCACCTATTGATATAAACTTTCCTCTTAACACTGCTTTTGCTGCGTCCCATAAGTTTTGGTATGTTGTGCTGTTATCCTCATTTACTTCCAGAAAGTTTTTGATTTCTCTTTTGATTTCTTCTATGACCCATTGTTCATTCAGGAGCATGTTGTTCAATCTCCATGTGTTTGTGTATGCTCTAGGGATTCCTGAGTTGCTAATTTCCAACTTCATTCCTTTATGGTCTGAGAAGCTGCATGGTATGATTCTAATTCTTTTGAATTTGCTGAGACTTGCTTTATGGCCTAGTATGTGGTCAATCCTAGAGAAGGTTCCATGTACTGCTGAGAAGAATGTAAAATCTTTAGCTGTAGGATTGAAAGTTCTGTATATATCTGTTAGATCCATTTGGGCTATAGTTTGTTTAAATCTACTGTCTCCTTGTTGATCTTCTTTCCTGTTGATCTGTCTATTTCTGAGAGTGGAGTATTGAAGTCCCCCAGTACTATTGTATTGGAATCTAAGTCTCCCTTTAAGCCCCTTAACAAATCTTTTAGATAAACTGGTGCCCTGTAGTTAGGTGCATATACATTGATAATTGTTATATCTTCTTGTTGTATTGATTCCTTAATCATTATATAGTGCCCCTCTTTGTCTCTCTTAACAGTTTTTGTAGTAAAGTTTATGGTGTCCGATATTAAGATGGCTACGCCCGCTCTTTTTTCATTTCTGTTGGCATGGTATATCTTTTTCCAGCCTTTCACTTTCAGTCTGTATGGGTCTTTGTTGGAAAGATGTGTTTCTTGTAAGCAGCAAATAGATGGGTTTTCTTCCTTAACCCAATCAGCCAATCGGTGTCTTTTAACTGGACAGTTCAGGCCATTCACGTTCAATGTGACTAATGATAAGTGGTAACTGCCCTGCCATTTGCCAAAGATAAGTTCTAATATATGCTTTGAATTCCCTGTGATCTTTTGCTGTGAGGTTTCCTTTCTTGGTTTCCTTCCTTTACCTTCTTTCATATTGATGACCGTGTTTCTGTGTTTCTGTGTGTAACACATCTTTAAGCATCTGTTGCAGGGCTGGACGAGTGGCAACAAATTCTTTCAATTTCTGTTTGCTATGAAAAGTCTTTATTTCACCTTCATTCACAAATGATAGCTTTGCAGGATATAATATTCTGGGCTGGCAGTTTTTCTCTCTTAGTACCTGGGCTATATCTCGCCATCCCCTCCTAGCTTGTAGAGTTTCTGATGAGAAGTCAGCTGTGAGTCTGATTGGAGATCTTCTGAGAGTAACCTGACGTTTCTCTCTTGCACATTTTAGGATCTTTATGTTTCACTGTGGAGAGTTTAATTACAACGTGATGTGGTGAGGATCTCTTTTGGTCGTGTTTATTAGGGGTTCTGTGAGCTTCCTGTACTAGGATTTCTCTGTCCTTCTCCAAACCTGGGAAATTTTCTGCTGATATCTCACTAAAAAGGCCTTCTAATCCTTTCTCTCTCTCCATGCCTTCAGGAACTCCTAGAACCCGAATGTTGGTTTTTGTAATAGTATCCTGCAGATTCCTGACAATATGTTTTAGATTTCTAATTTCCTCTTCTTTTCTTTGGTCTGACTGTATCCTTTCCTGTTCTCTGTCTTCTAAGTCCGATATTCTCTCTTCTTCACCCATTCTGTTTGTAAGGCTCTCTATTGTGTTTTGCATTTGATCTATTGAATTCTTCACTTCAGTCACTATCACAGTTTCCTGTTGTACTAGTTGTTTCGTTTCATTTTGATTCCTCCTTAATATTTCATTTTCACGAGAGAGATTTTCTATCTTGTCCATTAAGGATTTCTGTAGTTCAAGAATTTGTTTTTGAGAACTTCTTAATGTTCTTATCAATTTTTTGAGATCTGCTTCTTGTATTTCTTCTATGTCATCATCTTCATAATCTTGAATTGGGGTGTCTTTTTCATTTGAGGGCGTCATGGTGACTTCCTTGTTTTTATTACCTCGGTTTTTGCGTTTGTTATTTGGCATATTGGAGATATTTGGTTTCTTCACTGTGGTGCTTTTTCTTGTTATACTATGACTCTAGATTAAGTGGACTATCTGTTTTTGATGGAGCCTTAGGGCTTGAGATGGGTGTGGCCTGAGAGCTCTGTTTGGTGTGCCAAAGGTGACACTCCCAGGTTAGGCGTGGTAAATCTCTCTCGCTCTCTTTCTTTTTTTTTGATTCAAAAGGGAAGTAATTCCGCACAGCTGAACGAAGTTGGAGGTAGTTAGCAGGCAAATGATATACCCACAGGAGCCAGAGATCAGAAGCTCTTTCCCAAGGACCACACAGGGAATCTGGCCCTCAGAGTGGGCTCAGATTCTCCTTCAGTCTCCCACTGGGTTGCCAAAGTTACGGAATTGTAGCATCTCTGGAGAGTGCTCACGTGAATTCCGTGAGTTCTCTCCCCCACCGTCTCTTTTTTCACAGTCTCAGTTCAGTAGCACCACAAATTTACTAGGTTGTAATCTCCTGTTAATTCACCCCGCCCAGAGTCAGGTTTTTCTGCTAGGCTCAGGGCCGGTGCAGACCTGAGGTCGCTCTGCTTATGATGTATGTCCAAGATGGCGCCTGCTCTTTGTCTTGCTCACCCTTGAGAGGTGAGCGGAGAGAGAGAAACCCGTGTCCGTACCAGTCACCTTTTTTTTTCTCTCTCTCTCTCTCTCTTCCAGTTAGCCTGGTGAACTCCCCCCCCCAGGGGTCGTTCCCTCTAGTCTCCTCTCTCCGCTTGCCTGCCAGTGTCTCGGGCTATTGAGGTTCGGCTCACCTCGCGTTCCAGCGCTGGTGTGTTGAGTCTGCCGCTGGTGTCCCGAAATGTGGGCTCCCACACTCTCCACGCAGGTCCGCTGTGAATCATGCGTTCTGGAAGAGTTTCTTCTGCTGTTTCCTCCCCTACTCTTCCTTGAACCTGCAGTATCTCCACTTTTATTAAACTATCTCTCCCCGGACTATCAGTGTGCTCCCTTCCTATTCCGCCATCTTGCCTCCTCCCCTCCTTCTGACTTATTTCAATTTTATCCTTCTGTTTTCTATCCAGTAACTTTTTAAAATGACAATTTTAGGGTCATCTCACAAAAGTCAATCTATCATTTCATTTTGTGCCTCCATTATTTGTAGTCATGGAACTTTAAATATGAAAGGATAGTTTAAAAATAATTTTGCTCACCCATTGCATTTTTTAGAAATGAAAACTTAGGTACAGAAAGGTGAAGAATCTTGTGAAAGATCACATGCCTATTTTGGAGAAATATGCTGCTGAATATTTGCTTTTTTTTGTTTCAGCACTGAAGTTTTTTTATGAGTATAAAGAGAACATATTTAATTATAAGAATATGATATTTCCCTTTCTCTGTCCACTTTCTTTCCTTCTAGTTTAATTTTTGATGTAACATATTTTATTACTTTATATTCAAGGCTTAATGCTTCACTAAACAAAGAAATAAATAAAAAGTAAAAAGACCACTGTTCAGTAGGAATATAGAAAAGAGTTATAACCAATAGTTAGATCAACAGATATAAATTTTTCACTCAGATACAGTATTTTTGGTACTTTCTATGTATTAACTACCATAAATCAGACAAACATGTGATATTTGTCTTTTTGGGTCTGGCTTATTACACTAAGCATAATGATCTCAAGTTCCACCCATTTTCTTGCAAAGACAGAATTTCATTCTTTCTTATGGATGAATAATATACCATCATGTATATACATATACCACATTTTTTATTCACTCATTAGTTGATGGACATCTGGGTTGATTCCATATCTTAGCTATTGCAAATTGAGATACTATCAACATGGGAGTACATATATACCTTTTTTTTTCTTTTTTTAACATTTAATAATTTGAAAGGCAGAGTTAGAGAGAGAGAGAGAGAGAGAGAGTGAGCACGCGAGAGAGAATCTTCCATTCCACTTCCCAAATGGCCACAATGGCGAGAGCTGGGCTGATCTGAAGCCAGGAGCCAGGAGCTTCTTCTAGGCCTCCCATGTGGGTGCAGGGACCCAGGTACTCAGGTCATATTCTGCTATTTTCCTAGGTGAGTTTGCAAGGAGCTATATCAGAAATGGAGCAGCCAGAACTTGATCCGGTGCCCATACGGGATGCCAGTGCTACAGGCATTGACCTAACCCGCTATGCCACAGCACCAGCCCCCAGATAACTCTTTCATATGGTGATTTCATTTCCTTTGGGTATATTCTCAGGAGTGGAATATTTGGGTCATATGGAAGATCTATTTTTATTTTTCTGAGTAATGTTCGTAGTGTCTTCCTTTAATGGTTGTGCCAGTTCATTTCCCACCAATAGCGTATTAGGGTATTGCTTTCTCTGTATCATCACCAGAATTTATTATTTTTTGATTTTTGGATGATAGGCATTCTAACTGGAGTGAAGTGATATTTCATTGTGGTTTGTATTTGCATTTCCCTTATGGCTAGTGATCCTGAGTATTTTTTCATGTGTCTGTTGGTCATTCATATTTCATCATTTGAAAAATGCTTGTTCATGTCCTTTGCCCATTTCTTAACTGGATTGTTTGTTCTTATTGATTTTCTTGAGCTCCTTATTTATTCTGGATGTTAATAATTTATCCGATGTGTAATTTGCAAATGTTTTCTTCCATCCTGTCAGTTGCCTCTTTACTTTGGCGAATGTTTCCTTTGCTTTATAGAAACTTCTGACCATTTGTTGTACTTTTACTTTTGTCTCCTGAGCTTCTGGGGTCTTTACCTATGTCAGTGTCTTGCAGGCTTTCCTCTGTTTTCTTCTAGTAATTAAGTAGTTTCTGGTCTTAGGTTTATATCTCTGATCCATTGTGATTTCATTTTTTTGTATTAGGGTGTAAGTTTGGGGTGTCATTTCATACTTTTGCACACGGAGATCCAACTTTCCCAGAACCATTTGTTGAGACCATCCTTTCTCCAGGGAGCTATTTTAGCTCATTTGTCAAAGATTAGTTGGTTGTAGATGTCTGGGTTATGTTCTGTGTTTATTCTGTTCCATTGATCTGCATGTCTATTTTGTACAAGTACCAGGCTATTTTGATTTTGACAGTTTTGTAGTATGTTTTTAAATCTGGTATTGTGCTGCCTCTAGCGTTGTTTTTATTGTTTGAGACTGCTTTGGCTATTCAGGGTCTTTTACGCTTCCAAATAAATTTTAAGATCATCTTTTCTAAATCTGAGAATGTTCTGGGTATTTTGACTGGAATTGCATTGAATCTGGAAATTGCTTTGGGTATTTTTGACATTCCTATTATATTGATTTTTTCAATACATGAATATGGAAGTCTTTTCCCATATTTTGTATGTATCTCCTGTTTCTTTCATTGATGTTTTATCATTTTTATTGCAGAGATCTTTCACAAACTTAATTAAATTTATCCCAAGGTATTTACATTTTTTGTCGCTATTGTGAATGGGACTGAGCTTATAAGGTTTTTCTCAGCCAGCGCATTGTTGGTGTACAAGAATGCTATTGATGTTTGGGTGTTGATTTTATACCTTGCGTCTTTGCCAAATTATCTTAATAGTCACTTAGTGGAGTCTTTGGGTCCCCTATATAAAATATCATGCCATATGCAAACAAGGATAATTTGACTTACTTCTTTCCCATTTGTATGCTTTTGATTTCTTTTTCTTGCCTAATGGCTCTGGCTAAAACTTCCAGAACAAAACTGAATAACAATGGTGAGAGTAGGATCCTTGTGTGGTTCCAGGTTTTAGTAGAAATGCTTCCAGCTTTTCTCCATTTGATTTGATGCTGGCTAGGGGTTTGTCGTATATTGCCTTGATTGTGTTTCATTCTTTCTATGCCCAATTTTTGAAGGTTTATTTTTTTTTGACAGGCAGAGTGGACAGTGAGAGAGAGACAGAGAGAAAGGTCTTCCTTTGCCATTGGTTCACCCACCAATGGCCGCCATGGCCGGCACGCTGCGACCAGTGCACCGCGCTGATCCAAAGGCAGGAGCCAGGTGCTTATCCTGGTCTCCCATGGGGTGCAGGGCCCAAGCACTTGGGCCATCCTCCACTGCACTCCCTGGCCACAGCAGAGAGCTGGCCTGGAAGAGGGGCAACCGGGACAGAATTCAGCGCCCCGACCAGGACTAGAACCCAGTGTGCCGGCGCCACAAGGCGGAGGATTAGCCTAGTGAGCCGCGGCGCTGGCCCTAAGGTTTTTATCATGAAAGGATGCTGTACTCTACCAAATGCTTTCACTGCATCTGTTGAGATAATCATACAGTTTTTGCCTGTCATTTTGTTGATGTGATGTATCACATTTATTGATTTGCATATGTTGAATGACTCCTGCATTCCTTAGATAAATCCCACTTTGTGGGCATGGAAAATTCTGTGTTGTTGGATTTAATTTGCTAGCATTTTGTAGAGGATTTTTGCATCTATGTTAATGAAGGGATCCTCATCTATAATTCTATTTTTGTTTCTAAGTTCTCTTTTTGTTGAATCTTTCTCTGATTTTGGAATTAAAGTAATGCTAGCCTCATAGGATGAGGTTGGAAGAGTTTTCTCAATTCAATTGTTTTGGATAGTTTAAGAAGAAATGGGATAAGCTCTTCTTTAAAACTTAGAGGGGCCAGCACTGTGGCATAGCAGGTTAAAGCCCTGGCCTGAAGTGCTGGCATCTCATATGGGTGCTGGTTCTAGTCATGGCTTCTCCTCTTCAGAACCAGCTCTCTGCCATGGCCTGGGAGAGCAGTGGAAGATGGCCCAAGTGCTTGGGCCCCTGCACCCACATGGGAGACCCAAAAGAAGTTCCTGGCTCCTGGCTTTGGTTTGGTGCAGTTCCAGCCATTGCGGCCATCTGGGGAGTGAACCAGTGAATGGAAGACCTCTCTGTGTCTCTGCCTCTCTCTGTAACTCTGTCTTTCAAATAAATAAAATAAATCTTACAAAAAAAAAAACTTTGGTAGAAATGAGTGGTGAAGCCATGTGGTCCCAGGCCTTTATTTGTTGGGTCTTTTATTACTGATTCAGTCTCAGCCTTGGTTATTGGTCTATCCAGGTTTTCTATGTCTGTGTGCTTCAATATAGGCAAACCATATGTATCCAAAAAACTATTTCTTCTAGAGTTTCCAATTTGCTGATATATAGCTGTTTGTAAAATAATAATAATTCCTGATGATTATTTTTATTCCTATGGTATCATTTGTAACATCTCTGTTGGCTGTGAAAGGTCTTTATTTCGCCTTCATTCACGAATGAAAGCTTTGCAGGATATAATATTCTGGGCTGGCAGTTTTTCTCTCTTAGTACCTGGGCTATATCTCGCCATTCCCTCCTAGATTGTATGGTTTCTGATGAGAAGTCAGCTGTGAGTCTGATTGAAGATCCTCTGAGAGTAACCTGACGTTTCTCTCTTGCACATTTTAGGATCTTTTCTTTCTGTTTCACTGCGGTGAGTTTAATTACAACGTGACGTGGTGAGGATCTCTTTTGGTCGTGTTTATTAGGGGTTCTATGAGCTTCCTGTATTAGGATGTCTCTGTCCTTCTCCAAACCTGGGAAATTTTCTGCTGATATCTCACTAAAAAGGGCTTCTAATCCTTTCTCCCTCTCCATGCCTTCAGGAACTCCTAGAACCCAAATGTTGGTTTTTTTAATAGTATCCTGTAGATTCCCAACAATATTTTTTAGATTTCTAATTTCCTCTTCTTTTCTTTGGTTTGACTGTATACTTTCCTGTTCTCTGTCTTCTAAGTCTGATATTCTCTCTTCTGTTTCACCCATTCTGTTTTTAAGGCTCTCTAATGTGTTTGTCATTTGATCAATTGAATTCTTCATTTCATTATTTCTCATCACTATCACAGTTTCATGTTCTACTAGTTATTTCATTTCATTTTGATTCCTCCTTAATATTTCATTTTCACTAGAGAGATTTTCTATCTTGTCCATTAAGGATTTCTGTAGTTCAAGAATTTGTTTTTGAGTACTTCTTAATGTTCTTATCAATTTTTTGAGATCTGCTTCTTGCATTTCTTCTATCTCATCATCTTCATAATCTTGAATTGGGGTGTCTATTTCATTTGGGGGCGTCATAGTGTCTTCCTTGTTCTTGTTACCTCGGTTTCTGCGTTTGTTGTTTGGCATATTGGAGATACTTGGTTTCTTCTCATTATACTGTGACTCTAGATTAAGTGTACTGTCTGCTTTTGATGGATCCTTAGAGGCTGTGATGGGTGTGGCCAGAGAGCTCTGTTTGGTTCTTCAAGGATAAGCGTGTGCCAACGGTGACTCACCCAGATTGTTCTCTGGCTTTCTCGCTCGCTCACTCTCTCTCTTTTTTCTGACTCAGTTGGGAAGTAATTCCACACAGCTGAGTGGAATTGAGGGTAGTTGATGTATGAAATCTGGCCCCTGTGGGTATTTGTCTGGTTACCCCTGGGACCACACAAAGAGTTTATGCAGCCCTCAGTGTGGTCTCAAATTTCTCAATAGTCTCTCCCCAGTTTGCCCAAGTTACCGAGTTTGTGTACTCGGTGAGTTCTCTCGCCCTCCCCTCAGATTTTCACAGTCTCAGTTCATTAGCTCCTCATTTTCACTAACTAGGTCTTAACCTCCTGTTATTTCTCCCCACCAGAGTCAGGTTTTTCTGCTTGGCTAATGGCCGGCACCTCTTTATATACGTAAAATGGCACCTGCTCTTTGTCTTGCTCGGTTTTGTAAGGTGAGTGGAGAGATTAATGTCCGTGCCTGTTCCCCTTATTTGTTCATTTTTTCTCTCCTCCAGTCCACCTGGGGAACTTTCCCCCTTGGGGCTTTCGTTCCCTCTAGGCTCTTTCTGCCTTTCCCTGCCAATCTCTTGGGTTACCGAGTTTTTTATCTCACCTCCCCTTCCAGCACTGGTGTGCAGACTCTGCGGCTCGGCTTCTGCGGTGGCGTGGCTCCTGCAGCTCGGCTTCCACACAGTGGGTGACCTTGCTCTCCCTGTAGGTCCTCCGTGTCACATCCACTAGATCCTGAAGAGTTTCCTCTGTAATTTTTTCCTGAGCCTTTTCCTGTGGCTACAGTAACTCCACTTTTATTAAACTATCTTTTTCCGGACTATCGGTGCGCGCCCTCACTATTCCGCCATCTTGGCTCCCTCTGTAGAGATTCTTAAGCTTACTATATGTAAATCAGCTTTTGTCCAACAGCCCAAGATTTCATACTAGTTCTTATATTCAGATATGGCTGAAATGAAATAAGTAGTACCTTTTAAATATTTTCTGCCCACTAATCTTTTGAATGTGGAGGAGGAAGGTTTAGTCTATTTAAAAGAAAGTTGGGCTTAATTCCATAATTTTTACTCATGACAGTATAATTTATACTTGAACAAGAAATCAAAGAACTTTAGCCCTAGAAGAAACTTCAAGGAATACAGAGTTCAACCCTCTTATTTAGTTGTGATGAAACTGAAGATTAAGAAGTTGCATGGTTGGTATCAGAAAGTTAGACTTGGAGAGAGGTGGCACTGAAACCAAGGTGTACTAACGCTTGAGTTATTTTTCTTTTCACAGTCCTCTATTGTACCATGACTGATGATCTGTCACATAAAGATCTTGGGCTTATTGAATACAATGAGGGCAGCCAGAGGAGAATAACTGTTCTTATCTCTTAAGAAAAGAGAAATAATTTATGTTTTAGTAAAATAGGTAAAGTTTGTAATGAAGTAGAACCTTTGATAAATGAGTATTTATGAATAGGTATAATTTAAAATTAGGCCAGCCTGAAGCCTCGGTCATTGAAAGGTGAACTTCACGAGCAATTTAAGACTGATATCATTTTGCCATTTGTGAATTATCTATTTTGGAAAAATAAATTTGAGAAGCTCACAATTCTCTTTACATTGACATCTCCCTCATTTACTTTGTTAGCTCTTCTTCAGTGTAAGATAAAGGTGTGTAACTGATCCATAAGATGATGTACATAATTCAGTCTATCTTTTCTGTACGATAGACCAAAATATACATCTACCCCTGTTCAAGTACCATTGCTTGTGCTAAGAATTCCCTTCTTTCTTGGTTAGATTTTTTTTTAATTTTTGACAGAGTTAGTGAGAGAGAGAGAGAGACAGAAAGGTCTTCCTTCCATTGATTGACCCCCCAAATGGCCACTACGACCGACGTGCTGCGCTGATCTGAAGCCAGGAGCCAGGTGCTTCTTCCTGGTCTCTGACGCGGTGCAGGCGCCCAAGCACTTGGGCCATCCTCCACTGCCTTCCCACGCCACAGAAGAGAGCTGGACTGGAAGAGGAGCAACCGGGACTAGAACCCGGTGCCCATATGGGATGCCAGCGCCACAGGTGGAGGATTAACCAAGTGAGCCACCGGTGCCAGCCCCATGGTTAGATTTTAATTTTAAAGGAAGCCTCCCTGATGATCTCAAATTAGACTTAGTATTTTCCTCCTCTGTGTGTTTCATAGTGTTCTGTATTATGATACACATCACACTGAACAGTCATTAATTCTGTATTATTGATATTTCACCATTATTTCTGTTTCTATTTTACCTTCTCTGGACCATTATCTAAGACATTCTGGAGTTCTTTCTTGGTAAATGCATAACTTGGTCTTTTCAAATCTAAATTCTGTGTCTGTTACCTAGGAATCGGACAGCATGAATTGACACTTCCATGCGCCACAGACTATTGATGCTGCAGGCTCTTTTATTCCCCAAAACACTTTTCTGTTGTCCCTACTTATGACAGAAAATTTATGCGCACACATGCAAGCAACAAAAATCAATTGCATTAGTTATCGCAATGCTTGCCTATTTATAAAATCCTAAAAAAGAAATACTAGTACATTTCAATTTAAATAAGCTATAACAGAATTATACCATGTGTTCTAGGCATGACAGGCAAAAAAACCACATATTAAAATGGTTACTTGATCCACTATTTACCTTTCTCTGAATGGAAGGACTTCAAAAATTATCTAATTGTGTAATCTGTTATATCCTATGTTATCTAATATTTTAATATATACTCATTAAAACTAAAGCTCAGAAAGAAATGTCTCACCCAAAGCCACTTGACTATTGTGAGGCAGAACATAGACCTAAATTCTTGTATACTGACTACCAGTCTAGTAGTGTGGTTTTAGAGGTTATAATCAAATTCCATGAAATTTCAAGCACCATCCAAATTAGATTCTAAATATATATCAGAATTTTTCAGCCAGAGTTTGAATTGTTGTTTTAATGTCTTTTCAGATTTTTATGGTTTACATAACTTCTTGGGGATATATAGGCACACATATATGTATGTACATCTTCAGGTATATGTAAATAAAGTAATAGTATAAAGTCAGAATGTGTGAACAAAAATGAATTATATAAGTTTATAACCTTTGTTTGGAGAGAGAACAATTCAGGATGAGAAATTTCAGATAATGTGCTTGATTTTCAGCCAGACCTATTGCCAAAAGTTTACTTTATAAACAAAGATTAAACAATGGAGAAAGTTTTATTAAAGTTGCACATTCCACAATGAGGACCACATTTGGATTCAATCACTAAAATCAGCCTGGGGTGGGGGAGGCTCTAGTATTAGTGGAGAAGCTGTACAAATATTACACTCATTCTGAAGAAATCAAAGAATGACAAATATTAAAAGCCAGTTTTCAGGCACTTGAAAAAGTCTTCCCCAAAGATCTTGGGTAGAAGATATTGTATAAATGCAATGTAATAATTGATGTAGATTAAACTTTCTTGTCCCGCAAACTAATATAATATTTTTCAGATTGTTCACTGTATTCATTTACATGGGAAAAAGTCAAAGTAGCAAATACATCTACAGAGAAATGTCTGCAAATGGGAAACAGAAACAAGATAAAAGCTAAAGAACTATAAGACTTTGGGTTTTTTATTTTTTTGACAGGCAGAGTTAGTGAGAGAGAGACAGAGAGAGAGTTATAGACAGTGAGAGAGAGACAGAGAGAAAGGTCTTCCTTCCGTTGGTTCA
Source organism: Oryctolagus cuniculus (assembly GCF_964237555.1). Classification (NCBI taxonomy): domain Eukaryota; kingdom Metazoa; phylum Chordata; class Mammalia; order Lagomorpha; family Leporidae; genus Oryctolagus; species Oryctolagus cuniculus. The sequence goes on along the minus strand of NC_091453.1, from coordinate 44,583,730 downwards.
CTCCCCTAATGGCCACCATGGCTGGCGCTGCACTAATCTGAAGCCAGGAGCCAGGTGCTTCCTCCCAGTCTCCCATGCAGGAGCAGGGACCCAAGCACATGGGCCATTCTCCACTGGCCTTCCAGGCCGCAGCAGAGAGCTGGACTGGAAGAGGAGCAGCCGGGACTAGTACCTGGCAGCCCAACTGGGACTAGAACCCGGGGTGCTGGCGCCGCAGGCAAAGGATTAGCCAAGTGAGCCATGGCGCTGGCCAAAACTTAGGGTTTTTAAAAGTAGCTGATGTTCTCCTTGTGAGACTGAAGAAATTGTTTGACTTCATATGGATTCTGATCCATGAGTTCCATGCAACAAGTTGAATGCCTTACAAACAAAGTCTTGTGGTAACTAATGCACAGAGTATAAAAGAATGTAATGTATATGAGCAAAGTTGACATTTTGAGATTTGATTATTGTTTATAGCCCTTGTCTATACTCTTGAGGAACAGTGGTCTTTCTACTTACTACTTGTTTAATTATTTAGTGGAGAGTTAGCTTCTGATTATTAAAAAAATGAAAGGGTGTCACTGTAAAATTTAAAAGAAAAAATAAGAAAGGAAGAAGGAAGAAGAATGGAAGTGTGGGTGGGAGGAAAAGTAAGGTGGGAAGTATCATTAAGCCCTTAAATATGTATACACGAAATTTCCTCACCTTATATAAATAAAAAAATTTAAAAAGAAAGAAAAATATTCTTCATGATGAGGGTTTTTTCTCTCATTTGAAATGTTTGGGTACTCGCCTTCAGGCTGCCCCCCAAGGAAACACACTGTAGGCCTGCCATGATGAACATTGGTTCAAGACCTCTTTCTGTGGAACCAATCAACAGTTCCAGTCCAGTGGTTTCAGGAGCCAAGACCAACCTCAAGGGAACAAAACAAAGTACTAGTTACTGAACTTAAAGATTACAAACTGTTTGACAAAACATCAAAATAATCGTGTTAAATAAGTTCAGTGAGCCATCAGAGAATACAGACCTACAAGTAAGCAAAATCAGGAAAGAAATATACAAACAAAATGAGAAGTTGAACAAAAAGAAACTATAAAAGAGAACAAAAATAAAGAAAATCAGGAACTAATGAACATAATACCTGAAGGGAAAACTCCCATAAAAGACTTCAATGGCAGAATTAATGAGGCAGAATAATGAAGTAGTGAGCTCAAATACACATCATTTCACATTACCTAGAGTAAGAAAGAGAAAAAAAGAGAGTGAAGAAAGCCTAAAGGAATTATAGGCAATATCAAATATATATATATATATATATATATATATATATATATATATATATATATAAAATGGAGGAGACTGAAGGAACACACCCATAAATCAGTAATGTGGACTGCAAGGGCACAGAGACTGAAAACCAGCAAAGAGAGACAAACAAAGCACAACTCTGCTGCTTCCACTGCCTGCAGCCACCACCCACCACCCACCACCCACCACATACCACTCCTACCCTGGCTCCCCAGCCAGGGAATACCATCTTGCTAGAAAAAGGGTTGCAATATTAGAACTGAAGGGGCTGACTGGATGATAAACACCAGTAAAGAGTTGATGAGATCTGCAAGTGTCACTGGGATTCTGAAGCCCAGTAGAGAAATATGAAGAAATACAACACCTGCTGCAAATACCCACAGCTACCTCTCCAGCTCCCATGCTGGTGGAGGAAGAGAGTCATCAGAACATACCTTCAGGGACCTAGGGAAGAACCTGCTAATGTTTCACTTTCACCCACTCCTGCTGGTACATAATCCTCAGTATAACATTCATTCACCCAACGGGACTGGGACAACATCCCTTTAACATATGCCAGTGCTGGGACTTGGGTTTGTAGTGCTAATAGCCTCAGTAATACTCAGGCCCACACAGCAGGACCTAGGGAAGGTCCTGTGAATGTCACACAGTCGAAAGAACTATTCATGTTTACCTGTTAGGACAAGGAGACAGCTCCTTCTGTGACCTACAGCGCTGGAAATGCAGTAGCAGCAATCAAAATCCCTAGTGTGGCTGACAATCACCTCTCTGGGGATGAAAGACATACACCATCGGAAGGTCATGTCCACATCAGTTATACTACTACCTCCGTAAACTTCTGCCGACTAGGCAAATGTGACTATTATAGACAGTGCTGACACTGATCACAACTGAAAAGATCACTCAGATGTTACATTCCTGGGCTCACCCAGAACCAAAGCCAAATCACCAACCCAAGTGACATCCCATATTCTATCTAAACAAAAGTATTTTCTAACAAAATATACTCCATAAAAAAAGATGAACTGTTACATCAGATGTGCAGATGTCAATGAAGGGATGGGAAACATAAGGAAACAAGGAAGCATGACATCTCCAAAAGGACACAATAGGTTTCCAGAAATAGATCTTGACCTAAAGGAGATCTATGAAATGCCTGAAAAAAAATTTCAAAAAAATTATTGTAGGTAAATTCAAAGATATGTAAGAGAATACATATAGTTTAAAAACGTGCGGAAATAGTAAATGACATTTATAAGAAATAAAATAAAGACACAGAAATTTTTTTTAAGATTTATTCTATTTATTGGAAAGACAAAGTTACAGAGAAAGGTAGAGACAGAGACAGAGAGAGATCTTCCATCTTCTGGTTCACTCCCCAGATGGCCACAACCACTGGAGCTGTGCCAATCCGAAGCCAGGAGCCAGGAGCTTCTTCTGGGTCTCCTACGTGGGTACAGGGGCCCAAGGACTTGGGCCATCTTCTACTGCTTTCCTAGGGAATAGCAGAGAGCTGGATCAGAAGAGGAGCAGCTGGGACTGGAACCGGCACCCATATTGGGTGTCTGTGCTTCAGGCCAGGGCGTTAACCTGCTGTGCCACAGCACTGGCCCCAAGACACAGAAATTGTTACAAAGAACCAAACATAAATTTTGGAACTAAAAACTTCAATCAGTGAAATAAAAATTCAAATTAGAGTTTCAAAGGCAGAACACACCAAGTAGAGGAAAGAATTTCTGATCTAGAAGACTTCTGAAATAACCCAGTCAGACAAAATAAAGAGAAAAAAAATGAAAAGAAAATATCTGCAACATATGGAATACCATGCAGCAAATATTCATATTATAGGAATGCCTGAAGGAGAGGGGAAGAAAGAAGATTTCTGACGCCATAAACAAGAGTGTCAAATTGTTAAGTCAACAACAGGAGTCACTGTGTACTTACTCCTCATATGGGATCTCTGTCCTTAATGTGTTGTCTAATGTGAAGTAATGTTATAACTAGTACTCAAACAGTATTTTACACTTTATGTTCTGTGTGGTGCAAACTGTTGAAATCTTTACTTAATATATACTAAATCGATCTTCTGTATATAAAGATAATTCAAAATGAATCTTGACATGAATGGAATGGGAGAGGGAGCAGGAGATGGGAGGGGTGCGGGTGGGAGGGAAGTTACGGGGGAGGGGGAACCATTGTAATCCATAAACTGTACTTTGGAAAATTATATTTACTAAATAAAAGTGTTTATAATAAAAAAAGGAAAAGAAAAAAAAAAAAAACAAGAAATGCTGACGGGATTCCTACATTAGAATTAAACATCATAATGGAGATGGCCTTAGGCACAGGGCTTAGCCACTTCCTACAATACTGGCATTCTATATCAGAATGCAACTTCAAGTCCTAGCAATTATCCAGCTCCTTGCTAAATGACAGGGAAAGCAGCAGATGGTGGCCCAATACTAGGGCCCCTGCCACACATTTGGGAGACCTAGGTGAAGTTCCAAGCTCTTGCCTTTGACCTAGAACAGCCCCAACAATTACAGCTATTTGGAAAGTGAACCAGTGTATGAAAGATTTCTCCCCTTCCTTCTTTCTCTCCCCTCTCCCTCTCTGCCCCCTCCCCTCCCCCTCCCCTTCCTCTTCTCCCTCTGCCTCTTTGATCACTGTGTTTCAAATAAATCTAAAAAATGAGTAAACATCATGAAAACATGTGACAGTACCAAATTTTCTCACAGAACAGATACAATCAATAACCAAACAGCAAAATATCAGGGTTACCTTTTATCTATTAATATTAACTTTGAATTTAAATGGATTAAATTTAGCCAATAGATACAGGTTGGCTGAATGGATACAAAAAAGACCTAGGTGCAGCGCACCAGCCGTAGTGGCCATTTGGGGGGGTGAACCAAAGGAAGGAAGATCTTTCTGTCTCTTTCACTGTCTAACTCTGCCTGTCAAAATAAATAAAAGACCTAACTATATGCTACCTAAAAGGAACTCACTTCAAAGGTAAAGATGCGTGTAGATTAAAAATGAAGAGCTGGAAAAAGATATACAATGCAAATGGAATCAAAAAACAACCTGGAGAAGGTATACCCACATCAGATAAAACTTTAGATTAAAAAAAAATCAAAAGAGACTAAAAGGGATATTATATATTGATAAAAGGAATGATTCAACAAGATAAACAATCCTAAATATATATGCAACCAACACAAGATCAAACATATACAGCAAATATTATTGCATGTAATGGGAGAGATCAACTCCAATACAATAATAGTGGAGGGTTTCAACATCCCACTGCCTTTTCATTTTAATATTTTAAACTGAAAATTATGCTTTAATTACAGGATTTATGATGCTGATATGTGTGTGTATGCGTGTATAAACCCCATTGAGCTTGTTGGTTACCTTTCAAATATGGGTCTTGTACAAATGCGGGAATGCATGAGATCTAATGATTGAGTACATTGTTGAAAGGGATTGAGGAGCAATACAATTACTCCATGATGAATCTTTCCTTCTTATCCTTTGGAACACCATCTTTTTTTTTATTTGGGTGAATTTTATTGCTATCATTTATGCCAAATAGACAAAAATAGTTATCCTGCTAGAAGGTGAACACTAGAATAAGGCGGTTAACAACATATTTTCTAATGTGTAAATATAAAACTAAAAAATCATAAATGAATTTTGCATAAAAATAACATATGGAATAATTCTATACAAATAGCATGAAATAGAATGGCAGATGTCCTAAACAGCACTCTGGCCTCAGAATCAGCCCTTAAGGCATGTGGATCTGGCTGAAAAGCCCATGAGAGTATTTCAGGCATGGAAAGCCAAGACACTCTGGGGAAAAAAAAATGACCTAAATGAAAGATCTCCGCGAGTTAGATCCCCAGTGGAAAGAACAGGTCATCAAAGAAGGAGGTACCTTTCTCTGAAGGGAGGAGAGAACTTCCACTTTGACTACGACCTTGTCTAAATATGATCAGAGTTGGTGAACTCAAAAGGCTTCCATGGCCTTGGCAGCTCATGACAAGAGCCTAGGGTGATTACTGATGCCATAAACAAAAGTGTCAATTTGTTAAGTCAACAACAGGAGTCACTGTGCACTTACTCCTCATGTGGGATCTCTGTCCTTAATGTGCTGTACATTGTGATTTAATGCTATAACTAGTGCTCAAACAGAATTTTTCACTTTGTTTCTATGTGGGTGCAAACTGTTGAAATCTTTACTTAATATATGCTAAACTGATCTTCTGTATATAAAGAGAATTGAAAATGAATCTTGATGTGAATGTAAGGGGGGAGGGAGAGGGAAAGGGGAGGGTTACAGGTGGGAGGGAAGTTAAGGGGGGTGGTGGTGAAAGCCATTGTAATCCATAAGCTGTACTTTGGAAATTTATATTCATTAAATAAAAGTTAAAAAAAAATAGCATGAAAACCCTACATCTTAGCTAGACCACTTCTGCATCTAATTGGTACTACATATATTCTGTTTTGATATTTCCTACTTTTTCTACTTTGATATTTGTCTTTTTTTTTAACTTTTATTTAATGAATATACGTTTCCAAAGTACGAATAGTGGATTACTATGGCTTCCCCCCCATACCGTCCCTCCCACCCACAACCCTCCCCTTTCCCACTCCCTCTCCCCTTCCATTCACATCAAGATTCATTTTCGATTATCTTAATATACAGAAGATCAGCTTAGTATACATTAAGTAAGGATTTCAACAGTTTGCTCTCACACAGAAACATAAAGTGAAAAATAATAGATGATTTTTTTTAATGATGATGAAATCAGATCAGACCTATTGTCATGTTTAATCCCAGTGAGAGTCAAGATGGGAGTTGATAGTTTCTTTTCTTTTCTTTTCTTTTCTTTTCTTTTCTTTTTTTTTTTTTACAGAGGATCAGTTTAGTATGCATTAAGTAAAGATTTCAACAGTTTGCACCCCCATAGAAACACAAAGTGAAATATATTATTTGAGTACTCGTTATAGCATTAAATCTCAATGCACAGCACATTAAGGACAGAGATCCTACATGAGGAGTAAGTGCACAGTGACTCCTGTTGTTGAGATATTTGTCTTTTGTGATACATTGCATGTTGGTCCTAAACGTTGAGTTTTACCTTTTCTTATATTCACTTTTTGTATATGACTGATTCCTTCCATTAAAGAGGCAGGGTGTTTTTCTCTGGTCCTTGACTTTAGGTTGGCCTTCTGAAATGGTTTGATTGGTAGAAAAAGAAGTGACTGACTGCACGTCAACTTTAAGCCTAGGCCATAAGTGAACTTGTATGCTACACCAATCAGGCCTATAAAAATCTGTGGATTTCTATATATGCTGAGCTGTTAAGCAGCAGTGCCTTGTGCTTCCTTGTTCTCAACCTTTACACTCTTACTTAATCACAACCTTGCTTTTATTTTGTATTTATTGTTTTTGATACTATTATCCTTAAATATGCACATGACTAGATCATAATTTTTTAAAGATTTATTTATTCATTTAAAAGTCAGAGTTACACCGAGAGAAGGAGAGACAGAGAGGTCTTCCATCCTCTGATTCATTCCCTAGCTGGCCGCAATGGCTGGAGCTGTGCCAATCTGAAGCCAGAAGCCAGGAGCTTCTTCTGGGTCTCCCACGCGGGTACAGGGGCCCAAGCATTTGGGCCATCTTCCACTGCTTTCCCAGGCCATAGCAGAGAGCTGGATTGGAAGAAGGGCAGCCGGGTCTTGAACCGGTGCCCATATGGGATGCCAGCATTGCAGGCGGCAGCTTTACCCACTGCGCCACAGATTTATTTATTCCTGTGAAAGTCAAAGTTACACAGAGAAGGAGAGGCAGAGAGAGACAGAAAGAGAGAGGGAGGATCATAGCTTCTTGCGAATATAAATTACTGTTTACATTTAAATAACATTCCTTAATAGGGTCCAATGTTGTGGCACAGTGGGGTAAGCTGCTGCTTGTGATACCATCATCCCATATCAGAGGCCAGTTCAAGTACATTTGTGGAGCACCATCTTAAATGTCAATATCTTCAAGTCTTGAAGAAGTTGATGCTAATTGAAGAATGCATTTATGTTGAAATAAAAGCTGTTCCTGTTGTGGAAAAAATATACTGTCACCAATAGACAGATCATCCATACAGAAAATCACTAAAGATTCATCAGAATTGAGCTATACCATTCAGCAAATGAAACGAACAGACATTTACAGAACATTTCACACAACTGTTACACAATATACATTCTTATTAGCACACGGAACATTTTGGGGTAAATATATTAGACCACAAATCAAGTCACATTAAATTTTAAAATATTGAAATTATATCGGGGGCGGAGCCAAGATGGCAGAATAGTGAGGGCGCGCACCGATAGTCCGGGAAAATTTAGTTTAATAAAAGCGGAGTTACGGTAGCCTCAGAAAAAGGATCAGGAAAAAATTGCAGAGGAAACTCTTCCGGAGCTATTTGCTGTGACTCAAAGGACCTACTGGGAGAGCAGGGTCGCCCACCACGCGGAAGCCGAACCACGGGAGCCGCAGAGTCGGAGCGCCAGTGCGGGAAGGGGAGTCTATGTGACAAAGACACCAGCGGGGAGAGGAGGGACGCCCAGGGCTCCGAGTCCACACATCGGCACTGGAAGCGGAGGTGAGCTCAGTAACCGGAGACATTGGCGGGGAAATGGCGGACAGAATTTTAGAGGGACGCGGGTTTTGAAGCGGGAAAGTCCAACAGACTGACTACAAGAGAGAAGGAAAAAATAAATAAATAAATAAATAAATAGGTGGGGGCATACTGGTACAGACAAGTTCCACTCTCCGCCAACCTTGCAAAGGCGAGCAAGAGACAAAGAGCTGGGATATACATAATAAAAGGGGAGAGTTAAGGCTACAATTCAGTAGCCTAGGCAACCCAGTGGGAGTCTGCAGGAGAAACTGAGCCTGCACAGACTCTTTGGGTAGAAGCCAGAGATCGGAAGATAAATACCATCCATTCTGCTCAGCCTTGCAGTATTACTTACCTCCTGAACAAAAAATAAAAAATAAAATGAATAAATGAATAAAGAGATTTACCACGCATAACCTGAGGGTGTCACCTTTGCACACCTGTAACCCTGAAGAACCAAGCAGAGCTCTCAGGCCACACCCATCTCAAGCATCCAAGGCTCCTCCAACAGCAGGCAGTCCACTTAACACAGACATAGTATAATTAAAAAAAAAACACCTCACAGTGAGGGAAACAGAATTAACCATGCCAAGCAATAAACACAGAAATCGAGGGAACAAGATCAACGATGACATTATGATGCTTCCAAATAAAAAAAAACACCCCAAGCCAAGATTATGAAGATGATGAGATAGAAGAAATGCAAGATAACAATTTCAAAAAATTTATGATAAGAACATTTAGAAGTTTTCAAAAGCAAATCCTTGAACTACAGAAATCCTATTGGACAGGATTGAAACTCTCTCGTGAAAATGAAATTTTAAGGAAGAATCAAAATGAAATGCAGAAACTAGTAGAGCAGGAAAGTGTGATAGTGAAGAGAACTCAAAATGAAATGAAGAGCTCAATAGATCAAATGACAAACACATTAGAAAGCCTTAAAAACAGAATGGGTGAAGCACAAGAGAGAATATCGGACTTAGAAGACAGAGAACAGGAAAGGATACAGTCATACCAAAGAAAAGAGGAAATTAGAAATCTAAAAAGTATTGTTGGGAATCTACAGGTACTATTAAAAAAAACCAACATTCGAGTTCTAGGAGTTCCTGAAGGCATGGAGAGAGAGAAAGGATTAGAAGGCCTTTTTAGTGAGATACTAGCAGAGAATTTTCTGGGATTGGAAAAGGACAGAGACATCCTAGTACAGGAAGCTCATAGAACCCCCAGTAAACATGACCAAAAGAGATCCTCGCCAGGACACGTTGTAATGAAACTCACCACAGTGAAACAGAAAGAAAAGATCCTAAAATGTGCAAGAGAGAAACGTCAGATTACTCTCAGAGGATCTCCAATCAGACGAACAGCAGACTTCTCATCAGAAACACTACAGGCTAGGAGGGAATGGCGAGAAATAGCACAGGTGCTAAGAGAGAAAAATTGCCAGCCCAGAATATTATATCCTGCTAAGCTCTCATTTGTGAATGAAGGTGAAATAAAGACCTTTCATAGCAAACAGAAATTGAAAGACTTTGTGGCCACTCGTCCGGCCCTGCAAAAGATACTTAAAGATGTGCTACACTCAGAAACACAGAAACACGGCCATCAATATGAAAGAAGGGAAAGGAAGAACACCTACCAGTAAAAGAGCATGGGAAGCTCAAAGCATATACTAGAAAATATTTCCGGGAAAATGGCAGGGCAAAGTCACTATGTATCAATAGTCACATTAAACGTTAATGGACTTAACTCTTCAGTTAAAAGACACAGACTGGCTGACTGGCTTAAGGAACAACATCCAACTATTTGTTGCCTACAAGAAATACATCTCTCTAACAAAGATGCATGCAGATTGAAAGTGAAAGGTTGGAAAAAGATATTCCATGCCAACAGAAACCAAAAAAAGCAGGTGTAGCCATATTAATATCAGACAAAATAAACTTTAATACAAAAACTGTTAAGAGAGACAAAGAGGGGCACTATATAATGATTAAGGGTTCAATTCAACAGGAAGATGTAACTATTATAAATGTATATGCACCTAATTACAGGGCACCGGTCTATTTAAAAGATATGTTAAGGGACTTAAAGGGAGACTTAGATTCCAATACAATAGTACTGGGGGACTTCAATACTCCACTCTCAGAAATAGACAGATTAACAGGACAGAAGATCAACAAGGAGACAGTAGATTTAAACAACACTGTAGCCCAAATGGATCTAACAGATATGTACAGAACTTTCAATCCTACATCTAAAGACTTTACATTCTTCTCAGCAGTGCATGGAACCTTCTCTAGGATTGATCACATACTAGGCCATAAAGCAAGTCTCAGCAAATTTAAAAGAATTAGAATCATACCATGCAGCTTCTCAGACCACAGCGGAATAAAGCTGGAAATTAGCAACTCAGGAAACCCCAGAAAGTATGCAAACACATGGAGACTGAACAACATACTCCTGAATGAACACTGAGTCATTCAAGAAATCAAAAGAGAAATCAAAAACTTTCTGAAAGTAAATGAGCATAACAGCACAACATATCAAAACTTATGGGATACGGCAAAAGCAGTATTGAGAGGCAAGTTTATAGCAGTAGGTGCCTATTTCAAGAAATTGGAAAGGTACCAAATTAATGAGCTTTCAGCGCATCTCAAGGACCTAGAAAAACTGCAGCAAACCAGACCCAAATCTAGTAGGAGAAGAGAAAAAGTTAAAATCACAGAAATCAATAGGATTGATTCCAAAAAAAAAATTACAAAAAATCAGCCAAGCGAAGAGCTGCTTTTTGGGACAAAAACAAAATTGACACCCCATTGGCCCAACTAACTAAAAAAAGAAGAGAAAAGACCCAAATCAATAAAATCAGAGATGAAAAAGGAAACGTAACAACAGATACCACAGAAATAAAAAGAATCATCAGAAATTACTACAAGGACCTGTATGCCAGCAAACAGGAAAACCTATCAGAAATGGATAGATTCCTGGACACATGCAATCTACCTAAATTGAACCAGGAAGACATAGAAAACCTAAATAGACCCATAACTGAAACAGAAATTGAAACAGTAATAAAGGCCCTCCCAACAAAGAAAAGCCCAGGACCAGATGGATTCACTGCTGAATTCTACCAGACATTTAAAGAAGAACTAATCCCATTTCTTCTCAAACTATTCAGAACAATCGACAAAGAGGGAATCCTCCCAAATTCTTTCTATGAAGCCAGCATCACCTTAATCCCTAAGCCAGAGAAAGATGCAGCACTGAAAGAAAATTATAGACCAATATCCCTGATGAACATTGACACAAAAATCCTCAATAAAATTCTCGCCAATAGAATACAACACATCAAAAAAATCATCCACCCAGACCAAGTTTGATTTATCCCTGGTATGCAGGGATGGTTCAACATTCGCAAATCAATCAATGTGATTCACCACATTAACAGACTGCAGAAGAAAAACCATATGATTATCTCAATTGATGCAGAGAAAGCATTCGATAAGATTCAACACCCGTTCATGATGAAAACTCTAAGCAAACTGGGTTTGGAAGGAACATTCCTCAATATAATCAAAGCAATTTATGAAAAGCCCACAGCCAGCATCCTATTGAATGGGGAAAAGTTGGAAGCATTTCCACTGAGATCTGGCACCAGACAGGGATGCCCACTCTCACCACTGCTATTTAACATAGTTCTGGAAGTTTTAGCCAGAGCCATCAGACAAGAAAAAGAAATTAAAGGAATACAAATTGAGAAGGAAGAAGTGAAACTATCCCTCTTTGCAGACTATATGATTCTTTACTTAGGGGATCCAAAGAACTCTACTAAGAGACTATTGGAACTCAGAGGAGTTTGGCAAAGTGGCAGGATATAAAATCAATGCACAAAAATCAGCCTTTGTATACACAGGCAATGCCACGGCTGAGGAAGCACTTCTAAGATCAATCCCATTCACAATAGCTACAAAAACAATCAAATACCTTGGAATAAACTTAACCAAGGACGTTAAGGATCTCTACGATGAAAATTACAAAACCTTAAAAGAAATAGAAGAGGATACCAAAAAATGGAAAAATCTTCCATGCTCATGGATTGGAAGAATCAATATCATCAAAATGTCCATTCTCCCAAAAGCAATTTATAGATTTAATGCAATCCCAATCAAGATACCAAAGACATTCTTCTCAGATCTAGAAAAAATGATGCTGAAATTCATATGGAGGCACAAGAGACCTCGAATAGCTAAAGCAATCTTGTACAACAAAAACAGAGTCGGAGGCATCACAATACCAGATTTCAGGAAATACTACAGGGCAGTTGTAATCAAAACAGCATGGTACTGGTACAGAAACAGATGGATAGACCAATGGAACAGAATTGAAACACCAGAAATCAACCCAAACATCTACAGCCAACTTATATTTGATCATGGATCCAAAACCAATCCCTGGAGCAAGGACAGTCTATTCAATAAATGGTGCTGGGAAAATTGGATTTCCACGTGCAGAATCATGAAGCAAGACCCCTAACTTACACCTTACACTAAAATCCACTCAACGTGGATTAAAGACCTAAATCTACGACCTGAAACCATCAAGTTACTAGAGAACATTGGAGAAACCCTTCAAGATATTGGCACAGGCAAAGAATTTCTGGAAAAGACCCGGGAGGCACAGGCAGTCAAAGCCAAAATCAACTATTGGGATTGCATCAAATTGAGAAGTTTCTGTACTGCAAAAGAAACAGGAGAGTGAAGAGACAACCGACAGAATGGGAAAAAATATTTGCAAACTATGCAACAGATAAAGGGTTAATAACCAGAATCTACAAAGAGATCAAGAAACTCCACAAACACAAAACCAACAACCCACTTAAGAGATGGGCCAAGGACCTCAATAGACATTTTTCAAAAGAGGAAATCCAAATGGCCAACAGACACATGAAAAAATGTTCAAGATCACTAGATGATAGAATAAAAAAGGGAGAGAATGATCCAACATGGAAAGTGAGATACACTCAGACCCATAGAATGGCAGATGTCCTAAACAGCACTCTGGCCTCAGAATCAGCCCTAAAGGCATTCGGATCTGGCTGAAAAGCCCATGAGAGTATTTCAGGCATGGAAAGCCAAGACACTCTGGCAAAAAAAAACCTAAATGAAATATCTGTGAGTGAGATCCCAGTGGAAAGAACGGGTCATCAAAGAAGGAGGTACCTTTCTCTGAAGGGAGGAGAGAACCTCCACTTTGACTATGACCTTGTCTAAACAAGATAAGAATCGGAGAACTCAAGGGGCTTCCATAGCCTTGGAAACTCATGACTGGTGCATAGGGAGATTACTGGTGCCATAAACAGGAGTGTCAATTTGTAAAGTCAACAACAGGAGTCATTGTGCACTTACTCCTCATGTAGGATCTATCCTTAATGTGCTGTACATTGAGACTTAATGCTATAACGAGTACTCAAACAGTATATTTCACTTTGTGTTTCTATGGGGGTGCAAACTGTTGAAAGCTTTACTTAATGTATACTAAACTGATCTTCTGTAAAAAAAAAAAAAGAAATTATCAATTCCCAACTTGACTCTCACTGGGATTAAACATGACAATAGGTCTGATCTGATTTCATCATCATTTAAAAAATCATCTATTATTTTTCACTTTATGTTTGTGTGGGAGCAAACTGTTGAAATCTTTACTTAATGTATGCTAAACTGATCTTCTGTAGATAAAGAGAATAAAAAATGAATCTTGATGTGAATGGAAGGGGAGAGGGAGTGGGAGAGGGGAGGGTTGCGGGTGGGAGGGACGTTATGGGGGGGAAGCCATTGTAATCCATAAGCTGTACTTTGGAAATTTATATTCATTAAATAAAAGTTAAAAAAAAAAGAAAAAAGAAATTTATCATGTATCTTCTCAGACCACAAAGGAATAAAATTAGAAATCAACAGGAAGAAGAATACAAAGTTTACATGTACATACAAATTAAGCAACATGTTACTACTAAATGACCAAAAGGTCATTGATGAAGTTATAAAGAAAATCAAAAACTTTATAGAAACAAATGAAAATGAAAACATATCAGAACCTGTGGGATACAGCAAAAGCAGTATTAAGAGGGAAGTTTATGAGTGCTTACATTTAAAAAAAAAAGAAAAATCAAATAAAACATCAATAACTTAGAAAAACATGAACAAACCAAAATAAAAAAAAGGACAGGAAGCAAGGAATAATAAGAATCATAGCAGAAAAAAAAATGAAATGGAAACTAAAAAAAAAATACAAGAGATAAACAAAATGCAAAACTGATTTTTAGCAAAGATAAACAAATTAGACAAACCTTTCACCAACCAAACTAACCAAGAAAAAAGATTTAAAAACAAACACAATTGGAGATGTGTCCAGTGCTGTGGCATAGCCGGTAAAGTCTGCAGCGCCAACATCCCATATGGGCGTCTGTTCAAGACCCAACTGCTCCATTTCTGATCTGGCTCCCTGTTAATGCACCTGGGACAGCAGTGGAGAATATGCCAAGTATTTGGACCCCTGCACCCATGTGGGAGACCCAGAAGAAACTCTTGGCTAAGGATCCACCCAGCTCTGACCATTGTGGCCGTTTGGGGAGTGAACCAGTGGATGAAAGGTCTTCTGTCTCCACCTCTCTATGTAATTCTGTCTTTCAAATAAATAAATAAATCGTTTTGTAAAAAAAAGTTGCTTCAACCATCTCAGTATATTTTTAAAAAATTAGAGATGAAAAAAAGAGACATTCTGACAAACACCACAGAAATACAAATGTTATGAACAACTGTATGCTAACAAATAGGAAAACCTTGAAGAAATGGTTAATTCCTGGATACATGCAACCTATCAAGATTAAATCAAAAGGATACAGAAAATCTAAACAGAACCATAACAAACGATGTTGTGGAAGCCGTACTTAAAAGTCTCCCAAAGAAAAGTCCAGAACCTGATGGATTTAAAACTGAATTCTATGATACATTTAAAAAAGAACTCCAATATTTTTCAAACTATTCCAAAATATTGAACAGGATGGAACTCTGCCAAATATTTTATAAGGCCAGCATCACTTTTTTTTTTTAAGATTTATTTGAAAGTCAGAGGTACACACAGAGAATGAGAGGCAGAGAGAGGTCTTCCATCCGCTGGTTCACTCTCATTCTCCAATTGGCTGCAACAGCTGGAGCTGTGCCGATTTGAAGCCAGGAGCCAGGAGCTTCCTCCCTGTCTCCCATGCAGGTGCAGGGGCCCAAGGACTTGAGCCATCTTTCACTGCTTTCCCAGGCCATAGCAGAGAGCTGGATCGGAAGTGGAGTAGCCAGGTCTCCAACCGGCGCCCATATGGGATGCCAGCACTGCAGATGGTGGCTTTATCCGCTACACCAGAGCACCAGCCCCCACCATCACTCTGATAAAAAAAAAAAACTAAACAAAGACACAACATAGAGTGCTTTGCAGATCAATATCCTGATAAATGTTGATGCAAAAATTTTTTAAATATTAGCAAACCTAATCCAAATACCAGGATTTCACTTATATGTGGAATCTAGTCAAATTCATACAATAAGAGACTAGAGTAGTGGTTATTTGGCACTTGCTGGGGTGTGGAGGTGGTTGTGGGAGGTGGTTGTGGAGACACTAATCAAAGAATATGAAAGAATAAGTTCAAGAGATGAACACAACTATATTTAACAAATATTTTATACTTGAGCATACTTTACCACTAAAATTATAAATAGGTGAAGTAATGCATGTGTTAATTAGCTCAGTTACCTATTCCATAATGTTTCAAAACATCCTGTTGTACACCATTAACACATATAACTTTTATTATCAATTTAAAAATAAGAAATGAAAATATTTTTAAAATCAAAAAGATAGAAGTATTTCTCCAATGATCCTGAACAAACTTTTAGAGGCAATTAAGTGTGAAACACTTCTGCACAGAACACTATTTATAACACTATGAAAAGCATCCTGTCTACATTTCACAGTAATATGTTAGGAGAAAAATAAAGAAATCAAGTTTTGACTTGTAATTAATTCTAAGTTTCAAACATTTCCTATATGTAATGTTGTTTGTGCTTGAAATTCTATTTTTACAACTTTACTATATGTGTACTTCTACTTGAAAATTGTTTTTATAAAGATAGGGTAAGTGTCGAAGAGATTACACAAATAAGACCAGTGTAAGCAAATAATGAAAGATAGAATCAAAAGGGAGAGAATGATCCTGCGGGGGAAGCAGGACACACAGCAGACTCCTAGAATGGCAAATGCCCAAAACAGCACTCCTGCCTCAGAATCAACCCTTAGGACATTCGGATCTGACTAAAAGGTCCATGAGAGTCTCGCAGGCATGGAAAGCCATGACACGGTGGCAAAAAACAATCTAAATGAAGGATCCTGGTGAACAACACCCCAGCAGAAGGATCAGGCCATCAAGGAGAGAGGCGCCTTTCTCTGAAGGGAGGAAGGAACCTCCACTGTGATACGGCCTTGACTAAACAAGTTCAGAGTCGGTGAACTCAAGGGGCTTCCATAGCCTAGACAGCTCATAGCAAGAGTCTCGGGTGATTGCTGACATCATAAATAAGAGTGCCAATTGTTAAATCAACAACGGGAGTCACTGGGTTCATGCTCCCCAAGCAGGATCTCTGTCCTTAATATGTTTATCTATGAAACTCAAAAACACTACTAGTCGAACAATACCCTATACCTGGTTCGGTTGTGTGAGTGCAACCTGTTGAAATCCCTGCTTAGTATATACTAAATTGATCTTCGGTATATGAAGATAATTGAAAATGAAACGTGATGAAGGGCGGGATGGGAGAGGAAGTGGGTGAGGGGAGGGCCACGGGAGGGAGGGAGGTCGGGGGGAAGCCACAACAATACAAAAGATGCATTTTATATTCTACTTAAAACTATTGGTTGAACTCTGTAATTAATACACAATTACTCTTAGGTGTTTAATGCTATAACTAGTACTCAAATAGTATTTTACACTTTGTGTTTCTGTGTGGGAGCAAAATGTGGAAATCTTTACTTAACATACGCTAAATTGATCTTCTGTATATAAAGATAATTGAAAATTAATCGTGATGTGAAGGGGAGAGGGAGTGGGAGAGGGGAGCGTTGTGGATGGGAGGGAAGACACGGCGGGGGAGGAGGCTATTGTGGTCTATAAGCTGTACTTTGGAAATTTATGCTCATTAAATAAATAAATAAAAATTGTTTTGATTTTGGTTTATCTTATCCAAATTTGGTCCCAAATTCAATGATTTATGGAATTCTATAATTCTAAAATGGAGAGTGAATTTATAATGTGAGTCCACATGGGAGATACCTATTAGGAGAAAATACAATGAGAATAATTGCAAATAAAATGTCATCATACTAGAAAAAAAGAGATGAACAAGTTAGATCAAGAGCTTATTCAACCCCAACATCCACAGTACCCAATTGAATCTTGGATACAGGAAATCTCCACTGAATTCTATTTACCTGAATTTTGAAACAAATATAATTATTTAGGAGCTGGCCCTGTGGCATAGCAAGTAAAGCTGCTGCCTGCAGTGACAGCATCCCATATGGGCACTGGTTAGTGTCCTGGCTGCTCCACTTCTGATCCAGCTCTCTGCTATAGCCTGGGAAAGCAGTAGAAGATGGTCCAACTCCTTGGGCCCTTGCACCCACGTGAGAGACTTGGAAGAAGTTCTTGACTCCTGGCTTCAGATCAGCACAGCTCTAGCCTTTGCGGCCAGTTAGGGAGTGAACCTTTCTCTCTCTGCCTCTCCTTCTCTCTCTGTGGAACTTTGACTTTCAAATAAATAAATATTAAAAAACAAATATAATTATTGTATCTGATAGGTTTAGTTATTGAGAAAGCATAATTACACAGTAATACAAAAAAGTATTAGTTCTGAAGATTTATCCTTTAAATTATATGTATATACATCTCAACCTGAATTAAAATAGTCCCTAAAATAAAACCAAAAAGATAGTGCTTCATTATTCAGACTTTTGACAATTAAAAAGAGAATAAACTGAAAAAGTAATACCAATCAATTGATAAAAATGTTTGTCAAGCACCTCAAAGTTAATCATGACAGACTGGCAATTTAAATCTGCTGCTCTAGAGTAGTGGTCACAATTTTTGATACAGCAATTATGCATACTTATCACTGGACAAATTTTAAGCAGGCATGCTCATAAATATTTATTCATCTCTATATATCTTGTTATGAATACTATATACATTGTAATAATGTATTAGTCAGCATTGAATCACTAAAATGAAACTCCTGGAGCAACTACTTAAGAGAAAATGTTTATTTAGCTCACAATTTTGGAGCTTCGAAGTCTAAGATAAAGCAAGCCCTGCAGCCCCGCTGATCTGGTCTATGGCAAGGGTGGAAGATGTTGGCACATCGTGCTGGGAGCACACATAGGAGCAAAAGGTCACATTTCAATCGAGGAGCAGGAAAAGAGAGAAACTAGGGTTCCACAATTCCCTTTGAAGGCATGTTCTCAATGAATTACGGAGCTCCTATTAGGCTCCATCTCCTACAGTTTCCACCAACTAACAATAATGTCACTCTGGGAACAAGCTTTTAACATATGGACTTTTGAGGAACACCAAACTAATGTTCAGACTACAGCAAATATACAAAAACATGATGTATAAATGAAAGGATGAAAAATGACAATATAGAAATTTTAAATGTGTGTTAATTGATGATAAATTTTTTTGCTACAAATGCAAAATCATCTTAGAGGTAGCAAAGCAATTAAATACTTATGTTTTAATTTTTTCAGTTCTTGGTATAACATTTCATGTAATAGTATAAGGTCATGATTACCCATTCAGTTTATTTTAATACTTATTTCAATATTTTAGAGTTGTACTATTTTAGTATTTATTTTATTAAAAGCAAACTTTATTGTTAATGGAGGTAAAACATCAAGATATATTTCTTTACACATCTGCCTTAATAATTTGGAACTTGGTGTCGGCATTGTGGCAGAGGGCTAAGGTACCTCCACATCATGAACATCCTATGTGAGAGTGCTGATTCAACTGCTTGCTGACCACTTCCAATCCAGCTCCCTGCTGCTGTGCCTGGGAAGGTAGCAGCAGATGGTCTGAGTACGTGGGCCCCTTCACCCACATGGGAGACCTGGATGAAGTTCTGGGCACCTGGCTTCAGCCTGGCCCAGCCCCAGCCATTATGGCCATTTGGGGAATGAGCCGGCATATGGAAGATCTTTTTGTTTCTGTCTCTCCTTCTCTGTTAGTATATCTTTTAAATAACTAAATCTTTAAAAAAATTTTAAAGAAAGGCAGAGACAGGGGAAGACAAATATCTCCCTTCTGGTGTTTCCCTCCCTAAATTTCTGAAAGAAGCTAGTGCTGGAGCCAGAAGCTAGAACCTTAATATAGGTTTCTCCCATGAGTGCCAGGAGCCTCAATGCTTGAAACATCAGCTGCTGCCTCTCAGTGTGTACTGGCAGAAAGCTGGATTTGGGAACAAGAGACTGGACTCAAACCCAGCTACTCCAATGTGAGATGAAGGCATCCAAAGAAATATCTTACCACCTATATCAAATGCCCATCCAAATATTTACATTCTAAAACAAATTTTCTTTATTAAAGGCAGAGAGAGACAGAGACAGGGAAAGAGAAACGCATAGAAACTTCAGATATTGTAGTTCAGTTCCCAAATGCACGCAGTCTCCACTATGTTCTTACACTATAAAAGACTTTAAAATATATGTTAAATAAAATTATTTTAAAATGCAAAGACGGGGCCAGCATTGTGGCACAAGGAGTTAATCTGCACCTTGCAACTCCCGCATGCTATGTCAGAACTAGTCTTGGATTCCTGACTACTCTGCTTCTGACACAGCTCCCTGCTAACTTGCCTGAGAAAGCAGCAGAAGATGGCCCAAGTACTCCAGCCCTTGCCACCAACATAGGAAACATGGATGGAGTTCTGGGCTCCTGGCTTCAGCCTCGCCCAGCTTCAGCTATTTTTGGCCAATTACAGAGTGAATGAGTAGATGGAAGATCTCTCTCTGTCTCTGTCATTTTGTCTTCCAAATCAATAAAATATTTTAAAACAATAAATAAGAGGAAGAGACAGAGGGAGACAGACAGATATTTCCTATATGTTGTTTCCCTTCCCAAACTTCTGAAATTTCTAGTGCTGGGATAGGCTGAAGCCTGGAGCCAGGAGCTTAATCCAAGTCTCTGACATGGGTGGCATAAACCCAAGTGCTTGAGCTCTTGCCTGATGTCTCCCACAAATGTGTATTGGCAGGAAGGTGGAACTGGGAACAGAGCCTGGACTTGAACCTGTGCATTCCCCTGTAGGATGAAGGCATCCCAGAAAATATCATACCACCCGCATCAAATGTCTATCCCACAGATTTACCTTTTTAAAGCAAAATTTTATTTATTTTAAAAACGGAGAGACAGACACACACACACACAGAGAGAGAGAGAGAGAGAGAGAGAGAGAGAATGTCTCATGTACAAATTCAGTCCCCAAATGCCCACAGTATCAACTGCCATTCTTATCATGTTAAAGCTTAACTTGATTTTTAAAAAGATTTGAAAGGCAGAGTTGAGAGAGAGTGTGTGGGATAGAGAGAGAATATTCAGTCCTCTGGTTCATTCCCCAGCTGGCCACAATGGCCAAGGTTGAGTCAGACACATTAACAGGGAACTATATCAGAAGTGGAGCAGCCAGGACTATATTTGGCATCAATATGGGATGCTGGCATCGCCAGTGGTGGTGTTACCTGCTGCACTACAACACCAGCCCCAAAGCTTAACTTTAAAACGTATACTAAGGGGCTGGTGTTGTGATGTATTGGGTTAAGCCCTCTAAGTTTGAGTCCTGGCTGCTCTACTTCTGATCCTGATCCCCACAAATGTACCCAGGAGATCAGCGAAAGATGGTCCACATACTTGGGCTCCTGCCACCCCTGTGGGAGATCCAAATGGAGTTCCAGGCCCCTGACTTCAGCCTGACCCAGTCCTAGTTGTTGTGGCTATTTAGGGAATGAACCAATGGATAGAAAATTTTTTCTTCTCCCTCTCTCTGTAACTCTGCCTTTCCAAAAAACAAATAACCTTTGAAAATATATTAAGTAAAATTAGTTAATGAACCTAAAAGGAGGAGAGAGGACATTGTGGAGTTGGGAGTTAAGCTACAGCTTGCAACTCCAGAATTCCGTGTGACAGCCAGATTCAACACCTAGTTCCTCTGCTTTCGATTCAGCCCCCTGCTAATATGTCTAAAAAGGCATTGAAATATGACCCAAATACTTTAGGACTCTGATCCACGTGGGACACCCAGATGGAGTTCCAGCCCACTGGCTTCATCCTGGCACAGCCCCAGATGTTGAAGCCATTTGGGGAGTGAACCAGCAGACAGAAAATCTCTTCCGCTGTCTTGTCCTCTGTCATTCTGCCTTTCAAAAACTTAAAGATTTTTTTTAAAGATTTATTTATTTGAAAGGCAGAGTGACAGAGAGGCAGAAGCAGGGGTGGGGGGTTCCATCTGTTTATTCACTCCCTAAATGGCAGGAACGGCTGGAGCTGGGGTGATCTGAAGCCAGGAGCTTCTTCTGGATCTTCCAGATAGGTGCAGGGCCCCAAGGACTTGGGCCATCTTCTACTGCTTTCTCAGGCCATAGCAGAGAGCTGGACTGGAAGTGGAGCAGCTCAGACTCGAACCATGTGGGATGTTGACACAGTGCCAGCCCCTAAAATAAAGTTTCAAAATCAATAAATCAAAGGCAGAGAAACAGAGGGAGACAGATATCTCCCATATGCTGCCCCCCCTAATTTCTGAAACAGTTAGTACTTGGCTGAGCTGAAGGCAGGAGCCAGGAACTTAATCCAGGGTCTCCCACATAAGTTAAAGGGATCCAAGTGCTTGAGCCACCAGAGGCTGCCACCTGCAATATGTATTGGAAAGAAGCAGGAACTGGGAACAGAGCATGAAATGGGAACAGAACATGGGAACACAACTGGGAATACAACCACTCCAATGTGGAATTAGGACATCCCAAGAAATATCTTACCTGCTGCAACAAATGCCCATCCTACAGATTTACCTTTTTTTTTAAAGAATATTTATTTTATCGCAGCTCAATTCACAATAGCTAAGACCTAGAACCAACCCAAATGCCCATCAACAGTAGACTGGATAAAGAAATTATGGGACATGTACTCCATAGAATAGAGTCAAAACAATGAAATCCGGTCATTTGCAACAAGATGGAGGAATATGGAAAACATTATGCTGAGTGAATTAAGCCAGTCCCAAAGGGACAAATATCATATGTTCTCCCTGATCAGCAACAACTAACTGAGCACCAAAGGGGAAACCTGTTGAAGTGAAATGGACACCATGAGAAACAGCGACTTGATCTGCTCTTGTCCTGACTCTTGATGTACAATGTAATACTTTATCCCTTTTAGTATTTTCTCTTTGTTTTGTTCTAGTACCATTGGCTGAACTCTGTAATTAACACAATTATTCTTAGGTGTTTAAATTTAACTGAAAAGTGATCCCTGTTAAATATAAGAGTGGGAATAAGAGAGGGAGGAGATGTACAATTTGGGACATGCTCAATCGGACTTGCCCCAAATGGTGGCGTTAGAATCATGCCAGGGGATCCCAATACAATCCCATCAAGGTGGCATGTACCAATGCCATCTCACTAGTCCAAGTGATCAATTTCAGTTCACAATTTATCACACTGCTAGGTCTAAGACTCAAAAGGATCACACAAACAAGACTAGTGTCTGCTAATACTAACTGATAGAATCAAAAAGGGAGAGAACGATCCAACATGGGAAGTGAGATACACAGCAGACTCATAGAATGGCAGATGTCCTAAATAGCACTCTGGCCTCAGAATCAGCCCTTAAGGCATTCAGATATGGCTGAAGAGCCAATGAGGGTATTTTAGGCATGGAAAGCCAAGACACTCTGGCAAAAAAAAAAAAAACCTAAATGAAAGATATCTGCGAATGAGATCCCAGTGGTAAGAACGGGGCCATCAAAGAAGGAGGTACCTCTCTCTGAAGGGAGGAGAGAACTTCGACTTTGACTATGACCCTGTCAGAATAAGATTGAAGTCGGCGAACTCAAGAGACTTCCATAGCCTTGGCAACTCATGACTAGAGCCTAGGGAGATTACTAATGCCATAAACAAGAGTGTCAATTTGTTAAGTCAACAACAGGAGTCACTGTGTACTTACTTCTCATGTGGGATCTGTCCTTAATGTGTTGTACTTTGTGAATTAATGGTATAACTAGTACTGAAACAGTATTTTACACTTTGCATTTCTGAGTGGGTGCAAACTGTTGAAATCTTTACTTAATATATACTAAATTGATCTTCTGTATATAAAGATAATTGAAAATGATCTTGATGTGAATGGAATGGGAGAAGGAGTGGGAGATGGGAGGGGTGCAAGTAGGAGGGAAATTATGAGGGGAGGGAAGCCATTGTAATCCATAAACTGTACTTTGGAAATTTATATTTACTAAATTTAAATAAATAAAAATACTTATTTTAAAGGGAGAGAGGGGGAGAGAGGGGGAGAGAGGGGGAGAGAGGGGGAGAGAGGGGGAGAGAGGGGGAGAGAGGGGGAGAGAGGGGGAGAGAGGGGGAGAGAGGGGGAGAGAGGGGGAGAGAGGGGGAGAACCTCCCGTATACAAACTCAGTCCCCAAATGACCGCAGTATCTATTGTTATTCCTACTATGTTAGAGCTTAACTTTCAAATATACATTAAGTAAAATGAATTAATTAATCAATTTAAAAGGCAGAAAAGGGGCCAGCATTGTGGCATTAGAGAGTTAAGCTGCAACTTGCAACTCCAGCATCTGATATCAGAGCTAGGCTTCAATTCCTGGCTGCTCTGCTTCCAATCTAGCTCCATGCTAAAGTTCCTGGGAAGATGGCAGAAGATGGCCTAAGTACCTGGGCCCCTACCACAAGCATGAGAGAACCAAATGGAGTTCCCAGGCTCTTGGTTTCTATTGGGACTAGCACCATTGGTTGCAGACATTTGAGGAGTGAACCAACAGATGGAAAATCTCTCCCTCCCTCCCTCCCTCCCTCCCCATCTCCACCCCGCCCCCCGCTTCACTGTCACTCTTCAAATAAATAAGATAAGTCTTTAAAAACAGTAAATAAGTATCAGAGTAACAGAGGGAGGTATACAGTCATAAAGATAGATATGCCCCATCTGCTATTTCCCATCCCCAAATTTCTGATACAGCTAATTTTGTGCCAGGCTAAACCCAAGAACTTAATCCAGGTCTCCTACATGGACGGATAGGGACCCAAGTGCTTGAACCATCATATGCTGCCTCTCACAGTGTGTATTGGCAGGAAGCTGGAAGTGGGAACCAAGTCTGTACTGGATTCCAGGTAATGTAGCATGACTGCATCCCAGAAATATCTTACTGCTTGCACCAAATGCATGTCCACAGCTTTAGATTTTAAAGTAATATTTTCTTTATTAATGGCAAACACACACACACTCAGAGAGAGAAATGTCCCATGTGCTAGCCAGTTCAGTCCCTAAATACCTGTAATATCCAATTTTATTCTGATCATGTTAAAGCTTAACTTATGAACATATACTAAGTAAAATTAACTAATTAGCTCAAAATGAGGAGAGAGGTCCAGCCTTAAGATGCAGATCATTGATTCACAGCTTGCAAATCCAGCATCCAATATCAGAGCCAAGCTTGAATTCCTGGTTGCTCTACATCCTATTCCAGTGACCTGCTAATGCTTCTGGAAAGGCAGAAGATGGCTCAGGTACTGTGATCCTGCCACCAAATGGGAGACATGGAAGAAGTTCTAGGCTCCTGATTTCAGCCTGGCCCAACCCCAGACTTTGAGGCCATTAGGGGAATGAAACAGCCTTTGAGGTCATTAGGGGAATGAAACAGCTGATTGGAAGATCTCATTCTCATTCTCATTCTCTCTCTTTCTTTCTATCTCTCTCTCTCTCAATTTGTCTTTCAAATAAATACAAGAAATCTTTCAAAACAATTCATACAAGGCAGAGAGACAGACAAACAGATTATTTCCCAACTTATGTTTCCCTCCCCAGATTTCCAAAATAGCTAAAGCTGGGCCCCACTGAAGCCAGGAGCTTAGAATTTAATCCAGGAATCGCACATGAATGACATGGACCTAGGTGCTTGAATGATCCCCTTCTACTTTGCACATTGTGTAATGGCAGGAAACTAAAATTGGGAAAAGAATCAGTACTTGAATCCTAGCACTTCAATATGGGATGAAGGCATCCCAGGAAATGTAGAACAGTCTTCACTAAATAACCATCCCACAACTTTACCTCTGATCCTCTGTAAAAAAAAAGAAAAAGAAATTATCAATTCCCAACTTGACTCTCACTGGGATTAAACATGACAATAGGTCTGCTCTGATTTCATCATCATTTAAAAAAATCATCTATTATTTTTCACTTTATGTTTCTGTGTGAGAGCAAACTGTTGAAATCCATACTTAATGTATACTAAGCTGATCTTCTGTATATTAAGATAATCGAAAATGAATCTTGATGTGAATGGAAGGGGAGAGGGAGTGGGAAAGGGGAGGGTTGTGGGTGGGAGGGACGGTATGGGGGGGAAGCCATTGTAATCCATAAGTCGTACTTTGGAAATTTATATGCATTAAATAAAAGTTAAAAAAAAAGAAAAAAAATACAGAAATAAATATTATAAATAAATAAAAAAAGCAAACTTTTGGAGCTGGTTAAGCCTCCACCTGCAGGGCCAATATCTCATACGGGTGTTGGTTCATGTCTCAGCTGCTCCTCTTCTGATCCAGGTCTCTGCTAATGGCTAATTACCTGTCTAATGGCCTGAGAAGGCAGTGGAAGATGGTTCAAATGCTTGGGCCCCTGCACCTGCTTGGAAGACCTGGAAGAAGCTTCTGGCTCCTAGCTTCAGATCAGCTCAGCTCCAGCCATTGCAGCCATTTGGAGAGTGAACCAGTGGATGGAAGACCTCTCTCGCTGTCTCTCCCTCTTTCTGTCTGTAACTCTGCCTCTCAAATAACTTTTAATGTCTTTTTTTATTTTTTTGACAGGCAGAGTGGACAGTGAGAGAGAGAGAGAGAGAGACAGAGAGAAAGGTCTTCCTTTGCTGTTGGTTCACCCTCCAATGGCCGCCACAGCCGGCGCGCTGCGACCAGCACACCGCGCTGATCCGATGGCAGGAGCCAGGTACTTATCCTGGTCTCCCATGGGGTGCAGGGCCCAAGCACTTGGGCCATCCTCCACTGCACTCCCTGGCCACAGCAGAGAGCTGGCCTGGAAGAGGGGCAACCGGGACAGAATCCGGCGCCCCGAGAGGGCGGTGTGCTGGCGCCGCAAGGCGGAGGATTAGCCTAGTGAGCCGCGGCGCTGGCTAATCATCATTTTTTTTTTTTTAAAAAGCAACCTTTTATTTGTTTTCAGGGCAGACACAGACAGATAGACATACAGAGTGATATCCCAATATCTAGTTCAATAACAAATGCACACAATATGTACTGCTGTTCCTATCATGTTAAAGCTTAGATTTAAAAGCTATATCAAGTGAAATTAATTAACCAATTAGTTTACAAGGTGGAAAGAGCATGGCATTTGGTTTCTCAGGTTAAACCACAACTTGCAACTCCAGCAACCCAACTCAGAGCTAGGTTTGGACTCTGAGATGCTCCACTTCAGATCCAGCTCCTTGCTAATGTGCCTTGGATGGCAGTGGAAGATGCCCCAAGTACCTGAGCCCCTGTACCCATCCATGTGAGAGACTCAGATGAACTTCCAAGTGCCTAGCTTCAATTGGCCCAGCCCTAGCTTGTATGACCATTTAGAGAATGAATAAGCAGATGGGAGATATCTTGGTCTCTATGTCTCTCTGCTTTTCATATAATTAAAGTAAATAATTAAAAGCAATAAATAAAGGGCAGAGAGACAGAGGAAGACAACAGATTGATATCTCATATATGCTGTTTCCCTTCTCAAACTTCTGAAATAGCTAGTGCTTGGCAAGGCTGAAGCCCAGAGTCAGCATATTAATCCAGATCTTCTACATGGGTGGCAGGACTGTCTCTTTCAGTGTGTATTGGCAGGAAGCTAGAACTGGAAACAGAGTCTGGACTCAAACCTAGGCCCTCCAATGTGGGATGAGGATATCCCAAAAAATATATAACAGCTGAATCAAATATCCATTCCACAACTTTACCTTTCTAAAGCAAAATTTTATTCATGAGCGAGACAGAGACAGAGAGACAGAGAATGTTTCGAAAGACAGTTCAGTCCTCAAATGTACAAATTATGCACTACTGTTCATATCACAATAAAGCTTAACTTTAAAACATTAAGTGAAATTAATCAACTAACTGAGAAGGCTGGAATGGTCTGACATTTTAGATGAGGGGATTAAGCTATAGCTTGCCACTTAAACATGCCATGTTGAAGCCAGACTGATTCTCAGCTGCTCAGCTTCAAATCAAGCTTCCTGCTAATTTGCCTTGGATAACAGGAGAAGATGGCCTAAGTATTTGGGTCCCAGCCACCCACATGGGAGACCCAGAGGGACTTCTGGGTCCCTGGCTTTGCCTTGATCCATCCCCAGCTTGTGCAACCACTTACAAAGTGAACCAGTAGATGGAATCCCTTTATTTCTGTCTTTCCCTCTTTTTCATGTAACCTTCCAAAGAAATAAATATTTTAAAATAATTAAAAAAAAGTCAGAGAGGCACAGGGAGAGAGCAGAGAAATAACTCATATCAGCTGTTTCCCTTCCCAAATTCTGAAACAGCTAGTGCTGGGGCCAAGCAGAAGCCCAGAGTGAAAAGCTTAATATAGATTTCCTACATGGGCGGCAGGGCCCCAGTGCTTCAGATATCACCTGCTGCCTCCCTCAGTGTGCAATGGCAGGAATCCAAAACTGGGGACAGAGCTGGGACTGGAATGTGAGCACTCCAAATGTGGGATAAGGGCATCCCAAGTAATATCTTACCTGAGGCACAAAGTGCCCATCTCACAGCTTTACCTTTCTAAAGCAAAACTTGATGACAGGAGAGGGAGAGGTCTTCAGCTGTCGCTCCCCTATTCGTGGAGGAACGACACTAGACCCTGCGCTGTTCTTTCTGCCCGGCTCTTCCCGGGTTAGCTGCCGTTCCCTCATTCGTGGAGGAACGACGCCGTCCCGGGTTAGCTGCCGGCCCCTCCACCTCCGTGGAGGGACGGCACCCCCCGCCGCTTTCCCCGCTTCCGCGGAGGAGCGGCATACCCCGGCTCTCTCGGGGGCTGCTCAGATGTTCCTGGTGCATGTTGTCTCTCTCTTCCTTTATAGTCCTCTTCCACCAATCCCAACTCTGCTACCCACACGCCGAGCACGCTGCTCTCCTCCAATCAGGAGCAGGATCAGCTCCTGCAGCTTATCAGTCAAACTGATGAGGCAGCTGCGTAGTTGTTTGCTCCTCCCCAACGCCATATTGTGGGAGAGCAGATGCATAGAACAAGTCTTAATTCCAATAACTTAGTCTAGTCTCAGTTGCTCCCCACATTCAGCTCCCAAATGCACACAATATGCACTGCTGTTCCTACCATGTTAAAGCTTAACTTTAAAGCATATATTAAGTGAAATTAATTAAGTAATTATTTACAAGGCAGAGACAGGTGCCTGACAATTTGGTGCAGGTTGTTAAACCACACCTTACTTTCCCAGCATCCCATAATGAAGACAGGCTGAACTCCCATTTGCTCTGCTTCTCATGCACCTCCCTGCTAATATACCTGAGATAGCAGAGAAAGATGCCCCAAGTGCTTTGGCCCCTGCCACTCACATGAGAGTCCTAGATGGACTGCAGGTTCCTGTCCTTGGCTTGGCCCAGCCTCAGTCTGTCTGTTTCTCTCTCTCTGTCAATCTGCCTTTCAAATATATAATAAATCTTAGAGTAATTCTGAACATTTTTATCAATTGTGATTATATCAGTCTTGTTTTACATTTGCTAGTAAGGTGGCCAAAAAGCACATATTTCAGATGAGGATAAATGTTAATCTTGTCACTTTGATCTTATTACTACTATTATATTAAATCCACTTTAATATAATAGACAAAAGTATGTTACTACAAGAAGTGTTATATATTAAAGTTTTGCTGTGACACTTTTTTAAAGATTTATTTATTTATTTATTTGAAAGTCAGAGTTACACAGAGAGAAGAGAGGCAGAGAGAGAGAGAGAGAGTCTTCCATCTGATGGTTCACTCCCCAGTTGGCCGCAACAGCCGTAGCTGTGTCTACCCAAAGCCAGGATCTAGGACCCTCTTCCAAGGCTCCCACGTAGGTGCAGTGGCCCAAGGACTTGGGCCATCTTCCACTGCTTTCCCACCATAGCAGAGAGCCCGATTGGAAGTGGTGCAGCGTGGTCTCAAACCAGCATCTATATGGGATGCCAGCACTGCAGGCTGTGGCTTCACCAGCTACACCACAGCTCCAGCCCCTCTGTTTCAATTTTTACTTCTGATAATTCACTTTACAGTTGCTTTCATTTCATTTCAATTATTTATTTATTTTTATTTCTTTTTAAAGAGTTAGAGAGAGGAGAGACAGAGATGTTCCATCATCCACTGATTAGTTTCCCAAATGGCCACAATGACCAGCATTATACCAGGCAGGAGCCATGTGTGTCTTCCAAGCCTCCCATATGGGTGGCAGGTGCCCAAGGACCTGGGTCATCTGCTGCTGCTTTCTCAGGCACATTAGCAGGGAGCTGGATTGGAAAAAGAGCAGTGAGGATACAAACTAGTCCTCATATGGGATGCAGGCATTGCAGAAGGTGGGTTGATCAGCTGAGCCACAATGCAGGCCCCGTTCAGTGTTTTAAGAAGTGCTTCTCTACCTTGAAGTTATGAACATCTTTTTTCTTTTCTTTTTTCAAAAGGTTTCGAAGTTCTGTCTTTGATAATTGAGCCCTTGATCCACCTGGAGCTGATTTTTATATATGGAGTAATCTATGGATCCTTTATTTTCATGTATGGATTATAATATGCTTTTTAAAATGATGAATACAATTGCATATATTTTATGTTGTACACCATGGTGCTTTGATAAATGCATACATTGTGGGATGGCAAAGTAAGGCTAATCAACACACTCATCATCACATATGGTTATTTCTTAATGATTAGCGGATTACCATATATTTAGCAATAATTTTATAAACCCAGAACATGTACAAAATATCCCCTTTTCTGCTAAAGAACAACACATATCATCTCCATATATTTAAGGGTCTGTTTCTGGGTTTTGTACTTCATTCCCTGATTCATTAAGAACAACGTCTATGCTGCTGGAATTATTAGAGTTTTGTTTTGTTTACTAATGTAAAATGTTTATTCCAAGTTAGTTATTTTATGCAGTAGCTTTACACCTCAACAGACTTATGATATCCACATCTTTTAAATCTGTGCATATGTTATCAAAATAATCTTAATCTTTGAAATCTCAGAAAAATCTATTTTACAATCTACACTGAATATAAAAGTTGCAAGAATAACACATTTCCTATAGCTAAATATTTTGCACTGAACACAAAAAGTAAATACAGAAACAAAAAAAAAAACTCACACATTCTTGGTTAAAAGCTAATGTTACTGAACAGGGCCAGGTCCCACCCCTCACCCGGGGCTTCTGTGGGAACAGGGTCATACCATGTAGAGGAAGAGAGACCTATCCACAAACCTCAGGTAGAAGGTTAGGGAAGGGACTGGACCAGCCAAAAGCAGAAGGGGTGGGGTCCTGAGGAGCTCAAAAGGCTTGAGAATGGGGCCACCTTGGGGAGGGGGAGTAGGCAGCCTAGGGAGTTGCTAGTGAGGGATCCAGCAGGGAAAGGACCCTGGGTCGTGGATCGTACAACATGGTTTTCTATAAAATTTGAAAACTTCCATCCTGCAAAAAAAAAGTAACCTGAGCAGCCAAAAATAAAATAAACTATAATACACAAATCATTAGCATTAATTGAATGCAATTATAACTTCAATAATCACTTTGTCATTGACGATGAATTAGTGAGCACAGGAGTAAGTGTCCCAGTACTGGTAGTAGAAGCTATTGCTGCAAACCAGTGTCTCCTCTACATGTCTACACTGTAGCTCCCACTTGTGCATTCCCCTGTATATACTGTATGTGTGTGTGTGTGCGTGTGTGTGTACACGCGCTCATATATTTTAAAAATCTTACCCACCACACAAACTTATTTCTACTAAGCAGTTAATATAGAAGAACAATAACAAAAGCTAAATAAGCCAATTGTTTTCTCTTTGGGTTAATGATTATTTCCCTTGTGCATGAAGAATTCAATAACAATGTAAGGAAAAGAACAATTTATTTTGTATAGACCTTAAACACACAACTCAAGTTTATTGGATCAGATGTCTGCTGTTTCACTGCTACTGGTTTTCGTGTCTGAGACCTCAAACCCTGTTTAACCAGTGCTTCCCCAAGGACAGACAGCCAGAACTGCAGCTCTGCAAGAAGCTATTCTTTCTGAAGTCATTTCTTTTCCACTGCTCTGTCTTCATGTTTGACCTCATCTTCTGTGAGGGGAAGGCAATTCTCATCATTTTCTGGACACTCCTGCCATCCCATCACTTTCAGTAATCAATGCTCTGCTTCTGGAGAGTGTGAGAGGACCTCCCCATTCTTCCTCTTTTGGGAGAGAAAGACCTTTGTAATGAGAGCCTTTCTCTCCATTTTTCTTTGGTTTGGCTGTGCTGTCATCCTCCAAATCCTCAGGTTTGTCAGACACTGTTCCCTTCCTGTCAATTGGAGAGGTGGAGTTGGAGAGATTGTCTTTGGGAGAATGTAGAATTGCACCACACCCAGTATCGCCAGCTTAGTAATGGAGCTATTACTAAGTAATAGTAAAATTAGTAAAAGCAGTAAAAGCAGACACCCAGATACAGGAAAGGGATCCCGATTTGTGTTCCATTCTGTTAGCTTTCTATGAATTGGGCTGGGAAGGAGATGGTGCAGGCTTGGGAACCAGGTTCTTAATGACACTGGGAACCATGGTTGATGCTTTGTTCCCATTTGCATTGGTGAGATCCTGGTGAGGTGAATGCAACACAGAAGACAGCAGCAAGATCTTCTTTGGAAATATTTTTGGTGACTGACATCTTGGAAGGTCGCTTGGCATTAGATGGGTTTCCCCACACTACAGAAATGATCCCAATAGGTCTGCATGGCTTATTCTGTTTGCCACTTTTTGAATTAAAAGAAGAAACATCTTTCTCTTCAAATTACAAATTTTTCCACCTTGTCTTCTTTCTTTTCTTCCCTGGTCTCCCTAGGAGACTTTTCTTGAAAGGCAGTCTTTTGTGGAGTGGGGGCTGCCATTCCAGTGTCTATGCTTCCCTGTGCCACATCCACTGTGCTGGCTCAAGTCATCCTGATGACCTCAGGAAGAGCCACGCCCACCAGATATGTTCCCTTTGATTCCAGTATGTGCTCCTTTAGAGACACCAGAATCCACAGAAACATGGTGGAATAGGAAGGAGTGGTGCCAGGAATTTCCTGTACTTCCAGGGGGGTCCATTGTTTAAAAAAATCAGAGAAATTGTTCCACAATGGCTTACTCCAAATCTGCTTTCTCCCAGGGTAAGATGCTCTCTGGGTTTTTCGAAGGTGGCTGTAGGTGACTTGGCTGGTTGTGGTGTTGAGAAATTTAGGCAAGCAGGAGCAAAGTCATGCTTTGCCATTTAGATCCAGTGTCTCTTTTTAGCAAGGTGAGGCTTCCAACATCATGGACAGGATCCCAGAGTTTAACCTCTGTTACCCTGCCAGCTGGATCTCCCATGAGATTTTCTTTCGAAATGGTGTGTAAGTAGCCTGGCCAGCTGCATGCCTTGTGATGAAGCACAGAAAAAGCTAGGCTCCACGTGAATCATTCTCTCAGCCTTTTCCATTGCTCATCTTAAACTATCTAGTTTCAGACTCATTTCCAAAAAGGAGGAAGCAGGAAGGGAAGCAAGGGAATATTTCTAAAAAGAGGGGAAGGGAAAAGAGCTATGTCTACATCAACTTTTTGGGGTAAAGGCACTATGATGTTGCTTGAATAGATAATACATGGACATTTGCACAGTGAGTGCAAACACTGCTTATAGGAAAGTCATAGCTAGAAATACAGGTAGGCTTATATGGGGGCAAATACTATCATCAAGGTGCTAATTCAAAACTACAGTATTAAAGTACCATAAAAGATCTCAGTAGTCAGGGGGCAGAGCCAAGATGGCGGAATAGTGAGGGCGCGCACCGATAGTCCAGGAAAATTTAGTTTAATAAAAGGGGAGTTACGGTAGCCACAGAAAAAAGAACCAGGAAAATATTGCAGGGGAAACCCTTCTGGATGGAGTGGCCGTGAATCAGAGAACCTACTGGGAGAACAAGGTCGCCCACCGCGCGGAAGCCAAGCCGCGGGACCGAGCCGCGGAAGCCCCAGGGTCTGCGCGCCAGTGCTCGAAGGGGAGTGCATGCCACACAGACAACAGCGGGGAGACTTGGGACGCTCAGGGCTCTGAGTCCACACATCGGCGCTGGAAGGGGAGGTGAGCTCAATAACCCGAGACATTGGTGGGGAAACGGGGGTCAGAATCTAGAGGGGGGCCGGAAAGTGCAGCAAACTCACTACCGGAAAGAAGGGAAAAAAAAGCTTCGGGGTTTCTCTTCCCCCTAACCTTGCAAAGGTTACAAGGCTGCAAGGCTTGAAGAATTCCCAAGAGACAAAGAGCAGGCCTCCTCTCTGGATTTACATATCAATGGGGGAGAGCTAAGGAACTGAGTCACTACAATTCAGTAGCCTAGGCAACCCAGTGGGAGTCCAGAGGAGCCAAAGACTGGAAGCGAAATACCATCAATTCTGCACAGCCATGCCATGCGGTGTTACTTACCCCCTGAATAAATAAAATACATAAATAAATAAAAAGAGAGAGATTTACCACGCATAACCTGAGGGTGTCACCTTTGCACACCCTTAACCAGGAAGAACCAGGCAGAGCTCTCAGGCCGCACCCATCTCAAGCCTCCAAGGCTCCTCCAACAGCAGGCAGTCCACTTAACACAGACATAGTATAATTAAAAAAAAAAAAACACCTCACAGTGAGGGAAACAGAATTAAACATGCCAAGCAATAAACACAGAAATCGAGGGAACAAGATCAACGATGACACTATGATGCCTCCAAATAAGCAAAACACCCCAAGCCAAGAGTATGAAGATGATGAGATAGAAGAAATGCAAGATACGGATTTCAAAAAATTTATGATAAGAACATTTAGAAGTTTTCAAAAGCAAATCCTTGAACTACAGAAATCCTTAATGGACAAGATTGAAAATCTCTCTCATGAAAATGAAATTTTAAGGAAGAGTCAAAATGAAACTCAGAAACTAGTAGAACAGGAAAGTGTTATAGTGAAGAGAACTCAAAATGAAATGAAGAGCTCAATAGGTCAAATGACAAACACATTAGAAAGCCTTAAAAGCAGAATGGGTGAAGCAGAAGAGAGAATATCGGACTTAGAAGATAGAGCACAGGAAAACATACAGTCAAACCAAAGAAAAGAAGAGGAAATTAGAAATCTAAAAAGTATTGTTGGGAATCTACAGGATACTATTAAAAAAACCAACATTCGAGTTCTAGGAGTTCCTGAAGGCATGGAGAGAGAGAAAGGATTGGAAGGCCTTTTTAGTGAGATACTAGCAGAGAACTTTCCAGGTTTGGAGAAGGACAGAGATATCCTAGTACAGGAAGCTCATAGAACCCCCAATAAACATGACCAAAAGAGATCCTCACCACGACACGTGGTAATTAAACTTACCACAGTGAAACATAAAGAAAAGATCCTCAAATGTGCAAGAGAGAAACGTCAGATTACTCTCAGAGGATCTCCAATCAGACTCACAGCAGACTTCTCATCAGAAACACTACAGGCTACAAGGGAATGGCGAGACATAGCGCAGGTGCTAAGAGAGAAAAATTGCCAGCCCAGAATATTATATCCTGCCAAGCTCTCATTTGTGAATGAAGGTGAAATAAAGACCTTTCATAGCAAACAGAAATTGAAAGACTTTGTGGCCACTCGTCCGGCCCTGCAAAAGATACTTAAAGATGTGCTACACTCAGAAACACAGAAACACGGCCATCAATATGAAAGAAGGGAAAGGAAGAACACCTACCAGTAAAAGAGCATGGGAAGCTCAAAGCATATACTAGAAAATATTTCCGGGAAAATGGCAGAGCAAAGTCACTATGTATCAATAGTCACATTGAACATTAATGGTCTGAATTCTTCAGTTAAAAGACACCGTTTGGCTGACTGGCTCACAGAACACAACCCAACTATTTGTTGCCTACAAGAAACACATCTCTCTAACAAAGAGGCATGCAGACTGAAAGTGAAAGGTTGGAAAAAGATATTCCATGCCAACAGAAACCAAAAAAAAGCAGGTGTAGCCATATTAATATCAGACAAAATAAACTTTAATACAAAAACTGTTAAGAGAGACAAAGAGGGACACTATATAATGATTAAGGGTTCAATTCAACAGGAAGATGTAACTATTATAAATGTATATGCACCTAATTACAGGGCACCGGTCTATTTAAAAGATATGTTAAGGGACTTAAAGGGAGATTTAGATTCCAATACAATAGTCCTGGGGGACTTCAATACTCCACTCTCAGAAATAGACAGATCAACAGGACAGAAGATCAACAAGGAGACAGTAGATTTAAACAACACTGTAGCCCAAATGGATCTAACAGATTTATACAGAACTTTCAACCCTACATCTACAGACTTCACATTCTTCTCAGCAGTGCATGGAACCTTCTCTAGGATTGATCACATACTAGGCCATAAAGCAAGTCTCAGCAAATTTAAAAGAATTAGAATCATACCATGCAGCTTCTCAGACCACAGCGGAATAAAGCTGGAAATTAGCAACTCAGGAAACCCCAGAAAGTATGCAAACACATGGAGACTGAACAACATACTCCTGAATGAACACTGAGTCATTCAAGAAATCAAAAGAGAAATCAAAAACTTTCTGGAAGTAAATGAAGACAATAACACAACATATCAAAACTTATGGGATACAGCAAAAGCAGTATTGAGAGGCAAATTTATAGCAATAGGTGCCTATATCAAGAAATTGGAAAGGTACCAAATAAATGAGCTTTCAGCGCACCTCAAGGACCTAGAAAAACTGCAGCAAACCAAACCCAAATCTAGTAGGAGAAGAGAAATAATTAAAATCAGAGAAGTAATTAACAGGATTGAATCCAAAAAAACATTACAAAAAATCAGCCAAGCGAGAAGCTGGTTTTTCGAAAAAATAAACAAAATTGACACCCCATTGGCCCAACTAACTAAAAAAAGAAGAGAAAAGACCCAAATCAATAAAATCAGAGATGAAAAAGGAAACGTAACAACAGACACCACAGAAATAAAAAGAATCATCAGAAATTACTACAAGGACCTGTATGCCAGCAAACAGGAAAAACTATCAGAAATGGATAGATTCCTGGACACATGCAATCTACCTAAATTGAACCAGGAAGACATAGAAAACCTAAATAGACCCATAACTGAAACAGAAATTGAAACAGTAATAAAGGCCCTCCCAACAAAGAAAAGCCCAGGACCAGATGGATTCACTGCTGAATTCTACCAGACATTTAAAGAAGAACTAATCCCATTTCTTCTCAAACTATTCAGAACAATCGACAAAGAGGGAATCCTCCCAAATTCTTTCTATGAAGCCAGCATCACCTTAATCCCTAAGCCAGAGAAAGATGCAGCACTGAAAGAGAATTACAGACCAATATCCCTGATGAACATAGATGCAAAAATCCTCAATAAAATTCTGGCCAATAGAGTACAACAACACATCAGGAAAATCATCCACCCAGACCAAGTGGGATTCATCCCTGGTATGCAGGGATGGTTCAACATTCGCAAATCAATCAATGTGATTCACCACATTAACAGACTGCAGAAGAAAAACCATATGATTATCTCAATTGATGCAGAGAAAGCATTTGATAAAATTCAACACCCTTTCATGATGAAAACTCTAAGCAAATTGGGTATAGAAGGAACATTCCTCAATATAATCAAAGCAATTTATAAAAAACCCACAGCCAGCATCCTATTGAATGGGGAAAAGTTGGAAGCATTTCCACTGAAATCTGGCACCAGGCAGGGATGCCCACTCTCACCACTGCTATTTAACATAGTTCTGGAAGTTTTAGCCAGAGCCATCAGACAAGAAAAAGAAATCAAAGGAATACAAATCAAGAAGGAAGAAGTCAAACTATCCCTCTTTGCAGACAATATGATTCTGTACTTAGAGGATCCAAAGAACTCTACTAAGAGACTATTGGAACTCATAGAGGAGTTTGGCAAAGTGGCAGGATATAAAATCAATGCACAAAAATCAACAGCCTTTGTATACACAAGCAATGCCATGACTGAGAAAGAACTGCTAAGATCAATCCCATTCACAATAGCTACAAAAACAATCAAATACCTTGGAATAAACTTAACCAAGGACGTTAAAGATCTCTACGATGAGAATTACAAAACCTTAAAAGAAATAGAAGAGGATACCAAAAAATGGAAAAATCTTCCATGCTCATGGATTGGAAGAATCAACATCATCAAAATGTCCATTCTCCCAAAAGCAATTTATAGATTCAATGCAATCCCAATCAAGATACCAAAGACATTCTTCGCAGATCTAGAAAAAAATGATGCTGAAATTCATATGGAGGCACAAGAGACCTCGAATAGCTAAAGCAATCTTGTACAACAAAAACAAAGCCGGAGGCATCACAATACCAGATTTCAGGACATACTACAGGGCAGTTGTAATCAAAACAGCATGGTACTGGTACAGAAACAGATGGATAGACCAATGGAACAGAATTGAAACACCAGAAATCAATCCAAACATCTACAGCCAACTTATATTTGATCAAGGATCTAAAACTAATTCCTGGAGCAAGGACAGTCTATTCAATAAATGGTGCTGGGAAAACTGGATTTCCACGTGCAGAAGCATGAAGCAAGACCCCTACCTTACACCTTACACAAAAATCCACTCAACGTGGATTAAAGACCTAAATCTACGACCTGACACCATTAAGTTATTAGAGAACATTGGAGAAACCCTTCAAGATATTGGCACAGGCAAAGAATTTCTGGAAAAGACCCGGGAGGCACAGGCAGTCAAAGCCAAAATCAACTATTGGGATTGCATCAAATTGAGAAGTTTCTGTACTGCAAAAGAAACAGGAGAGTGAAGAGACAACCGACAGAATGGGAAAAAATATTTGCAAACTATGCAACAGATAAAGGGTTAATAATCAGAATCTACAAAGAGATCAAGAAACTCCACAAAAACAAAACCAACAACCCACTTAAGAGATGGGCCAAGGACTTCAATAGACATTTTTCAAAAGAGGAAATCCAAAGGGCCAACAGGCACATGAAAAAATGTTCAAGGTCACTAGCAATCAGGGAAATGCAAATCAAAAGCACAATGAGGTTTCACCTCACCCCGGTTAGAATGGCTCACATACAGAAATCTACCAACAACAGATGCTGGCGAGGATGTGGGGGAAAAGGGACACTAACCCACTGTTGGTGGGAATGCAAACTGGTCAAGCCACTATGGAAATCAGTCTGGAGATTCCTCAGAAACCTGAAGATAACCCTACCGTTCGACCCAGCCATCCCACTCCTTGGAATTTACCCAAAGGAGTTTAAATTGACAAACAAAAAAGCGGTCTGCACCCTAATGTTTATTGCAGCACTATTCACAATAGCCAAGACCTGGAACCAACCTAAATGCCCATCAACGGTAGACTGGATAAAGAAATTATGGGATATGTATTCTTTAGAATACTATACTGCAGTAAGAAACAACGAAATCCAGTCATTTGCAACAAAATGGAGGAATCTGGAACACATCATGCTGAGTGAAGTAAGCCAGTCCCAAAGGGACAAATACCATATGTTCTCCCTGATTGGTGACAACTGACTGAACACCAAAAAGGAAACCTCCTGAAGTGAAATGGACACTATGAGAAATGGTGACTTGATCAGCATAGCCCTGACTGTTAATGGACAACTTAATACATTATCCCTCTTAGTATTTTTTTTTGTCTGTTCTACTTAATATGACTGGTTTAATTCTGTAATTATCACACAGTTATTCTTAAGTGTTGAAAATTAACTGAAATGTGATCCCTGTTAAACATAAGCGTGGGAATAAGAGAGGGAAGAGATGTATAATTTGGGGCATGCTCGGGCTGACTTGCCCCAGTTGGTA
Source organism: Oryctolagus cuniculus (assembly GCF_964237555.1). Lineage (NCBI taxonomy): Eukaryota > Metazoa > Chordata > Mammalia > Lagomorpha > Leporidae > Oryctolagus > Oryctolagus cuniculus. The sequence continues at coordinate 44,544,264 of NC_091453.1, read as the reverse complement.
GATCTCAGTAGTCAACTCCAGTCCTCCAGTGGCAAAACATCCACATGACAAAGCCCTTAAAACATAAATCCCATTGTTCTGACACAACTACTAAAAATAGTATGCAAAATTATATTGATATTTGTCATAACCTTCAAGATCTAAGGACATAAGAAATCTTGTGTATAAAATTAAAACAAAAAAGGCACTGGTGCTGTGGCATAATAGGCTAAGCCTCTGCGCCTTTAGCACCAGCATCCCATAATGGTGCCAGTTCTCATCCTGGCTGTTTCTCTCTCCATCAAGCTCCTTGCTAATGGCCTAGGAAGGCAGTGAAAGATGGCCCAAGTGCTTGGGTCTCTGCACCCACATAGGAGACCCAGAGCAAGCCCCTGGCTCCTGGCGTCAGATCAGCCCAGCTCCAGCCATTGCTGCTGTTTGGGGAGTGGATGGAAGACCTTTCTCTGTGTCTGTCTCTCCCCCTCTCTGTCTGTGGCTCTACCCATCAAATAAATGAATAAAATCTTCAAATTTAAAAAAAAAATCAGTCACAAACTTGACACACTTTTTCCTCCATGGAAAAAATAGCTTTCAAGATAAATTGCTTGGTATAAAGCTCCTTAATGCAGATTCCATTTCTTTGGTTATCACTATTTATAAATTCCTGCTACTGGAAGATGATACAAAGAATCTTCTACTGCTTCATTAAAGAGTCATTTGCTATTTTGGATCCATTTCAATCATTCAAAAGGCCACACAAATTTTCTATTCTTTTGCCCCTTCCTTTCTTCAAATGTGTGTGTTGTTGAGACTCCAGCCCACAGCAGGCCACATCACCCTGCCCCAGAGATCTGTGTGGCTCTATTATAGTTTCACAATAAGTGTTGATATATAGTCTATCTAGTCCTCTTACTAGATAGTTCTTCAAGAATTTTTGACTACTATTTAGCTTTTGTCTTTCCATACAAATTTTATAATCAGCTTGTCAAGTGTCACTAAACTTTTTTCTAACTCTGTTGAGATTTTATTAGAATTTTATTAATCTTTTGATAAATTGAGGAAAATCAATATTTTGTAATACTGAGTCTTCCAATCCATGAACTTGTTATACTTATCCATTGATTTAGCTATTCTTCAATGCCACTTTCAGAAGTGTTTATACCAATTTAAACTCTCATCAGCAGTGTGTGAGAGTTTCCATTGTTCCACATTTTGAAATTTTTTATTTGAAAAGCAGAGGAAGCAGAGATAGAGTGGGGAGGGAAGGAGGGAGAGGGAGAGTCTTCCGCCCACTGATTCTCTCCACAATGCCTGAAAAAGCCAGAGCTGAACCAGAATGAAGTCAAGAGCCAAGAACTCCATCTCAGTCTCCCAGGAGGGTGACAGAAATCCAAGCACCTGGGCCATCATCTGCTGCCTCCCAGGTGCATTAGCAGTAAGTTTGATCAGAGGGTTGAGTAGCCAAGACTCAAACCAAGCATTCAGAGATGAAAAATGGCATTTCCAAGGGGTGGTTTAACTTGCAACACCACAATGTCCACCCTGTTCTACATGGGTACTAGCACTTCATTTACAAAACTTCTAAATATTTGAGACAGTTCCCTGGATTTATTTCAAATTCTCCATTTTAATGCAAAATTTTACAATTTTTATGGAAAACATTGCATATATTCTACTTGACTTTAGTACTTTATATTATAGTTGCTATTACAAATAGTTTCTTTTTAAATTACATTTTATGCATTTTGTTGCTGGTGGATAGAAACACAGCTCGCTTTGTTTACTAGCTATATATATAAAATCTTGCTAAGTCATAGTATTAATTCTTTAGTGCTTTCTCTTTTTAATTTTTTTTAGTTTTTTAACAAGATATGCGTAGTTCATAGATACAATTTTTAATATTTATTTTATTTCTTTGAAAGGCAAAGTTACAGAAAGAGAGGGAGAGACACACAGAGAGAAATCTTCCATCCACTGGTTTGCTCCCCAGATGGCTGCAACAGGCTGAAGCCAGGAGCCAGGAGCTTCATCTGGATCTCCTATGTGGGTGCAAGGACCCACACACTTGGGCCATCCTCCACTGCTTTCTCAGGTGCATTAGCAGGCAGCTGGATCAGAAGTGGAGCAGCTGGGACTGGAACCAGTGCCCATATGAGATGCCAGTATTGCAGGCGGTGGCTTTACCTGCTACACCACAATGCTGGCTCCTCGTAGATACAGTTCTAAGATTGTAATGATACTACCTTTGTGCTTCAAAGGTACCTTAAATAAAATGAAAATCACAACCACAAAATGGGAGAAAATACAATAGACATAAAAGACAACTAATCCAGATGAGAGCAGTTTAAAAATCTTTGGAAGCAGTTTCCTCAGGGAGACAAAAATAATTGAACAATTGATATGTGTGAATTTCTTGAACAATTGAAACCAATGTTGAAGAGCTTGGGTTTGAACGTTTGATAGCCACATAGAAAACCAATAAACAGATAATATAGTTATTAACTTCAGGAAAATTAGGGTTGTTCAGTAAAAGAAAAGTAATCAAAGTTTACTCTGTAGTTCAGTTTGTGAATAACCTTACCTGGACATAGTAAGGTAAATACTACACATTGATATCACCAAAATTATGATATTCCATATGATATTAGAAACTACCTAAGTGTGTGATTGATGATATAGAATGGTGGTGAGAAAAATATTCATCATTGATGGAGAGAATTCAATAGACAATTGAACCAGCATATAAAATAAAACAGCATATGTCAGTGATCTTGTTATTTAGAGATGATAGCAGTGAGGGTTAGAAGAAGGTGGGGCTGGCGCCGCAGCTCACTAGGAGCCTTGCGGCACCAGCACACCGGGTTCTAGTCCCTGTCGGGGCGCCGGATTCTCTCCCAGTTGCCCCTCTTCCAGGCCAGCTCTCTGCTGTGGCCAGGGAGTGCAGTGGAGGATGGCCCAAGTACTTGGGCCCTGCACCCCATGGGAGACCAGGATAAGTACCTGGCTCCTGCCATCAGATCAGCGCGGTGCGCAGGCCGCAGCGCGCTGGCAGCGGTGGCCATTGGAAGGTGAACCAACGGCAAAGGAAGACCTTTCTCTCTGTCTCTCTCTCTCACTGTCCACTCTGCCTGTCAAGGAGAAGAAGAAGAAGAAGAAGAGGAAGAGGAAGAGGAAGAGGAAGAGGAAGAGGAAGAGGAAGAAGAAGAAGAAGAAGAAGAAGAAGAAGAAGAAGAAGAAGAAGAGAAGAAGGCAACATTGGCAGAAATGAGGAGAGGGGAACTAAGAATAATGGAGGAACTTGGCTCAGATTGCAGTTTGAGGTTTGTGGTTCTGTTGATCCTATAGCTAAAATCCATTCAGGAAACTCTCTTAATCCTGCTGACTATCCTACCCTCTGCTCCTACCACCACCCTGATCTTGTAAGAGCAATTTGCGACATTAGGATGAAAATGGAGAGATTCTAATGAAAGAGATAAGGACGGTACAATATTTGTAGACTGGAATTTTGAAACATGGAGGTTTTGAAGAGCTGTATGGCCATACCATAATTTGTCAGAGATAAATCAGTGGGAACACTTATTCACTACTGTTGGGAAGGTGGATTTTTGCACACATACTATGAACAAGTAATTCCACTACTATACTCCAGAGAAATTCATGCAAATGTGCAAGTTTCTTCATGGTAACATTGAAATAGTAGAAATATGGAAACAACCCAAATTGTCATGAGGAGGAAAATGAATCAGTAAAGCATAGTATTGTTACACAGTATATTATTACATGGAAGTAAAAACAAATGAGAGCTATGTGTACCAAAATGTGCAAAAATTTTAAGTTGAGTACAAAAGCAATATTTCAAAATCCAGCTCTCTGCTATGGCCTGCTAAAGCAGTGAAAGATAGCCCAAGTGCTTGAACCCCTGCACCTGTGTGGGAAACCTGGAAGAAGCTCCTGGCTCCTGGCTCCTGGCTCCTGGCTCCAGATTGGCACAACTCCAGCTGTTGCAGCCATCTAGGGAGTGAATCAGCAGAAGGAAGACCTCTCTCTCTCTCCATCTGGATCTCCCACATGGATGGCAGGGGCCACGTATTTGGGCAATCTTCTGCTTTCCTAGGTGCATTAGTACGGAGCTGGCTCAGAAGTGGAGCAGCCACGAATTTTACCAGCACCCTTATAGGATGCCAGTGTTAGAGGCAGTAGCTTAATCCACTGCACCACCACAACTAGGCACCCAACAAATTATTCTTTTCTTTAATATTTTTATTTATTTGAAAGGCTGAGTTAAAGGGAGGCAGAGGCTGAGGCTGAGAGAGAGAGAGAGAGAGAGAGAGAGAGAGAGGAGAGGAGAGGAGATGAGAGGTCTTCCATCCACTGGTTCATTCCTCAGATGGCTGTAATGGCCAGAGTTGTGCCAATCTGAAGCTAGGAGCCAGGAGCTTCCTCCAGGTCTCCCACCCAGGTGCAGGGGCCCAAGAACTTGGACCATCTTTTGCTGCTTTTCCAGGCCATAGCAGAGAGCTGGATCGGAAGTAGAGCAGCCGGGACTAGAACTGGCACCCATACGGGATGCCATCACTGCAGGCGGTGGCAGTGGCTTTACCTGCTATGCCACAGGACCAGCCCCTCACAACACATTATTCTTTATACTGCTTTTAAGAATTAAATATTTCATAAGTTTAAAAAAAAGATGGACAGATCTACACGGAAAGATATTTGCTAGTTATATAATTACTATCTTCTACTTCTTGATGATTAAATGTTATCAAATTGATGAGTATCAGTGAAAACTCTTTGAGGATATAAAAAAGTATAATCTGGAGTCGGCGCTTTAGCGTAGTGAGTAAAACTACTGCCTGCAGTGCCAGCATCCCATATGGGTGCCGACTCATGTCCCAGCTACTCCACTTCGATCCAGCTCTCTGCTATGGCCTGGGAAAGCAGTGGAAGATGACCCAGGTCCTTGGGCTCCTGCACCCATGTGGGAAGACCTGAAGGAAGCTCCTGGTTCCTGGCTTTGGATCGGCACAGCTCCAGCTGTTGCAGCCAGATGGGAAGTGAACTAGTGAATGGAAGTCTCTCTCTCTCTCTCTCTCTCTCTCTCTCTCTCTCTCTGCCTCTCCTTCACTCTCTGTGTAACTCTGACTTTCAAATAAGTAAATAAATATTTTAAAAAGATAAAAAAGCCGGCTCCGTTGCTCATTAGGCTAATCCTCCGCCTAGCGGCGCCGGCACACCGGGTTCTAGTCCCAGTAGGGGCGCCGGATTCTGTCCCGGTTGCCCCTCTTCCAGGCCAGCCCTCTGCTGTGGCCAGGGAGTGCAGTGGAGGATGGCCCAGGTGCTTGGGCCCTGCACCCCATGGGAGACCAGGAAAAGCACCTGGCTCCTGGCTCCTGCCATCGGATCAGCGCGGTGCGCCGGCCGCAGCGCGCCGGCCCCGGCGGCGGCCATTGGAGGGTGAACCAAGGGCAAAGGAAGACCTTTCTCTCTGTCTCTCTCTCTCACTGTCCACTCTGCCTGTCAAAATAAATAAATAAATAAATAAATAAATAAATAAATTTTTAAAAAAAGATAAAAAATAAATTAAAAAATTTTAAAAATGTATAATCTGACTCCATCTTCTATAAAGGCGTCATGTACCACCATCTTTATATGCTTTGGTCTTTTTACTCCCAATAGCTATACTTTTTCCCAAAGTTATATACAAATTCATGTAGATGTGAGACCAGGTGGAAGCAGCAGCTGTCTCATCTCATCATCTTATCAATAAGTAATTTGAAGCCTGCAGAAGGGAGTTTATTAGCTCAGGGTCACATACTCACAAGATGTATACCTGAGACCCAAACCCAGGACTTCTAAGTTAGCAGTATTTTTACTACACTGTAATGACTTCTATAGATTCGCCCTCCACAACCTGGTTCTCTTCAGCCACCTGGTATCATCACTCATTTTATGATCTTTTCTTTCTCCTAGTATATTAATTCTATTTCCTAAGTCCTTAATTCCTGTTATTTCCCTCTGTGCTAAGTCTTAGCCATTTTTAAGATCTAGCTCAAATCTTACAATATCTAAGAAGTTGCATAATAATACTGCGGTTTCTGCTTCTGGTAGATCTTATGAAATGTATTGTCATTACCACCTACTTTAGCACTGAATTCCTTTCTACATATTTTAAGTGTCTATTTTTCTCTGCACATTTAAAGATATGGGCAATCCTTCATATTTTATTACATCTTTCTCAGTACGTAGCAAGATGCTGGATATACAGGACATAGCAGAGAAGAGTGGTTGATTGATTTATTAGCTGCAAACTCAGAGATTTCTCTCTACCATCCCTACAGCTTCCCATATATCAAAGCACAAACGTCTTTGGTTACACAGAGTGTTACTACAGTTCCGCCTGGACATGATTCACACAAATAGGCATACTGATTGCACAGGCACTGTGGTCAACTTGTTGCTGTCTCTTATTTCTCTAACATCCTCCCATTAGTTCTCTGGTTTCAAATTAGGCAAGCTCTGGCTTTGGATGAATCATCACCAAAGCCAACTGCTTCCCAAGCTTATGGTTTGATGGGCATGGAAAAAAACAAACACATCAAATGAGAACCTGCCTTTGCCCCTTCTTTGCAACGTAATTGGACTGATCATTGATTGTCTGAGAAATAATTACATATTATTCGTTCTATAAGGAGAACAAGATAGTAATTAAAAAGTTCTTTAGAAGACTTTTCCTAAGAATGCTTGAAAGAAGTTTTCCCCTGAGTAATAGGACTGACTCCTAATTTCATAGACAGATAATTGAAGTCTTCTGAGAATTAAAAAAAAATGGAAGGTTTGTGTTTTCTTTATAATAAATACAACATTTTGGGGCCAGTGCTGTGGCATAGTGGTTAAAGCTGCTGCCTGCAGTGCTGGTATCCATATGGGCACCAGTTCTAGGCCCAGCTGCTCCTCTTCTGATGCAGCTCTCTGCTATGGCCTGGGAAAACAGTGAAAGATGGCCCAAGTTCTTGGGCCCGTGTACCACATGGGAGACCTGGAAGAAGCTCCTGGCTCCTGGCTTCGGACCAATGCAGCTCTGGCCGTTGCAGCCAATTGGGGAGTGAACCAGCAGATGGAAGACCTCTCTCACTCTCTCTCTCTCTCTCTCTCTGCCTCTCCTCTCTCTGTGTAACTCTTTCAAATAAATAAACAAATCTTTAAAAATAAATAAATAAATAAGACATCTCAAGTGGATATTGTGGTGCATAGGGTTAAGTCCCCACTTGGAACACCCCCTTCCCATATCAGAGTGCCTGGGATTGAGTCCCATCTCTGCTTCCTATCCACTTTCTTGCTAAAATGCCTGAGGGGCAACAGATAATAAAACAAGTGCTTGGGTTCCTGCCACCCATGTGGGAGACCCAGACGGAGTTCCTAGTTCCTGGCTTTGGCCTGACTCAGCACTGGCTGTTGTGAGCATTTAAGGGGTGAATCAGGGATCTTTATCTCTCTCTCTGTCTCTGCATTTCAAATAAATAATCTCTTTAAAATATTTTTAAATAGAGTAATTATGACATCTGTCTGTCCTTTCCCTTATAATACCCCGCAGGAGACCAAGGGAATATCATTACATCCCATTGCTCTTACATTTCAACCTGGATGCTGACATTACCCTTCTCTCTGGATTTTTTCCTGTTTAGGGTTTCCTAAACATGTAACACATTTCCAGGTTCAAATTATTTATACAAATCAATCTCTACTGGGAAGTTTTGGATAAATATCCAAGTCCTTAGTTGAATACTATCATTTAAAGAAATCTACAGGGACTGGCACTGTGGTATAGCAGGTAAAGCCATCGCCTGCAGTACCAGCATCCCATATGGATGTCGGTTCCAGTCCCTGCTACTCCACTTCTGATCCAGCTCTCTGCTATGGCCTAGGAAAGCAGTAGAAGATGGCCCAAGTCCTTGGGCCCCTGCACCCATGTGGGAGACCTGGAGGAAGCTCCTGGCTCCTGGCTTCAGATCTGCACAACTCTGGCCACTGCAGCCATCTAGGGAGTGAACCTGCAGATGGAAGACACCCCAACCCCGCCTCTGCCTCTCTGTAGCTCCGCCTTCAAATAAATAAATAAATCTTAAAAAAAAAAAAAGAATTCTACAATGTCATCCCTTTTCTACCCAGATCTCTCACTACTCTTCACCAATCTTGTTTTGCTTTTCCTTGATTGCATATTGCTCTAACGACATCACACATCTTTTTGAATCCTTTTTCTCATTTCTGACTCCATATTTCTAAGTAACATAAAGTCCAACTCCAATCTCATCTCCTCTTTGAAGCTTTCTGTGACCACCACAGCCTAAAGCAATGTGACCACCACCAACTAAAGCAATGGTTCTCAGTAGGGGATGATTTTGCTCCCCAGGAAGCATTTGGCAGTATTGGAGATAGTTTTGGTCTTGCATACTGCAAGAGGAAAGGCTAATGGAATGTAGGGAATTGGTCAAAGGGAAGCTTGCTAAACATTTACATTTGCACAGGAAAGGGTCTCAAAACAAACAATATCCACCTCAAAGTGTCAACAAAGTTACACTTAAGGAATCCTAGCCTACAGTTACTTTTCCCTCGTTATGGTTCCATAACAATAACACTATCATTTTCTCTGCCAACCTGCCACCTAGTAATGAGGGATCCTTTGCTCTCTTATAGGTTATTCCTGTTTCCACAGGTAGATGTTGAATTTGTAGAGACAAAAGGCTATAGAAATGAAGCAGATATTAAGTCATGCTTGGGATGTCCACATCCCATGACAAAGTAATAGTTTCAATCCCAGCTCCTCCACTTCCAATCCAGCTTCCTGATAATTGTACCTAAGAAGGCATCGGATGATATCTCAAGTACCAGGATTCCTGCAATTCATGTGAGGAACCTAGATGGAGTTGCTGGCTCCTGGCTTCAGCCTGGCCCAGCCCTGGCTATTGTGGGCATTTGGGGAGTGAGCCAGTAGGTGGAAGGCATCTCTCTCTCTCTCCCCTCCTCTTTCTCTCTCTCCCTCCCTCTCTCCCTTCCTCCTCTCTCTGTCATTCTGCCTTTCAAATAAATAAATCATTTAAAAATTTTAAACACAATATATAAATGTAGATGTCCCAAAGGCAATAGGAAACATAACACTGGAGTGAAGATGGGAGGTCAAACTAAATGTATAATCAGTCTCCAACTTACAGACTGTTCATATTCCAAAAGTTCATTTGTAATTTTGATGTTGGAACTTAGAATGTTGTTTCTCATAGAGGGAATTCTGTAAGTGGTGGTTACTTCTATTTAATGTATTTAATATATAAATGTCTATTTAATCTTCTTATACAGTTAAAATGCTATATATTTACAATAAAATAATATTGATTTAATCCCAGTAATTAAAACGGGAGTAAAAAAAATCCACTGTCTTGAATACTTGAAGTGGTAGTATGTTTAAACACAGGACCTTGCAGAATTGGATGGAAAGTTGGAAAGTTTTGTGGAGGTTTTAAAAAGGATTTGTAGGCACTTTCTATTTTTTTAAAAGGTTTACTTTATTTATTTGAAAAGCAAAGTTACAGAGAGGCAGAGGCAGAGAGAGAGAGAGATCGATCTTCCATCTGCTGGTTCACTTCCTAAATGGCAGCAACAGTCGGGGGTAGCCAGGCCAAAGCCAGGAGTTGGGAACTTCCTCCGGGTCTCCCACATGGATGCAAGGGCCCAAGAAGTTGGGCCGACTTCCACTGCTTTCCCAGGCCATAATAGAGAGCTGGATCAGAAGTGGAGCAGCTGGGACTTGAACTGGCACTCATATGGATGTGGACACTGCAGGCAGTGGTTTTATCTGCTACGCCACATAGCCAGCCCTTGTAGGCACTTTCAAAGTTACTAAACTTTTATGATACAATTTTTAATTGCTAATATCTGTTTAGAACTCAAGATTTTGCTACACTACCCTTGTTGCTCACTCTTGATTGAGGTCATTCAGGGCTCACAGATAGTAAGATGAGAGTGATAGCAATCCAGAAAGAGATTGAGTACATTCCTGAGGGGTCACTGAGCAAGGATTGAAAAAAAAAAAAAAAGACCAAGTATTCCAGCAAAGTATCCATAAGAAATTGTTTATGAGGGGTATTACCTTGAGCTGTCAGCATTAAGAGACAGGAAGTTTAACATGTGCATAAATTAATTAACCAAGCAAACATGATCCCTCTGAAGGGAAATAGGAGAGATGCAGTAATGTTTTTCAGTTGCTTGGAGACATCATCAGCCCAGGATAACTTGGATGTTATCCAAAGTGAGTATGGAAGTGTAAAGTAGCATGTAGTTATCCAGTTGGGGAAAGCAAGGGAAGGTGATATAAAGCAGCTACAGATATACAAGACATATTTTAAAGGTAGAGGTTTATAACTAGGAAGGTATTATCTCTCAGTGATGTAGAATTGAATATCCACTGCCTGAATATGGGGGTGACTTTGGTCCTTTTCCTCCTTCCTTCTTGTTCTCACCTTGGAGCTCATTTCACTGAACCTCTTAGAAACCAGAGGAAATGAAAGGGAAGGAAACTTGGATTCTTCATTTCTTCATCTGAGCAACTCCTGGGAAAAGCCTCATAGTGTTTATCTTATGGAATCTTGGGCAGCCTGGCCTCAGCATATAGAATCTAAACATATGAGAGCAACTTTAAAAAAAAGCCATAGCTGAACTGTAGCTAAAAATGATAAGAAATAGACTTTATTCAGGACTATGGCAATAGGGGGAAAGAGACCTCAGTATGGAACCGGGCTCAATTCCAAATATAGCACAGGCAAATGGAAATGTGTAGCCAAGGAGCAAGGCAGGTCAGTGCATGGAAAATTGCCAAGAATAAACATCACGGGTAAGGGAGTCTGGCTAAACTTACCTAATAGGTTTCTCGGTGAACACAGGCCAGGGTAATCAGACACCACCTAGGGATTGGGGTGGAAGATAAGGAACCCAGATATCAAGGGTTGATCGGATATTGGGGAGGCAGCGGCACTGTGGTGTAGCAGGTTAAGCTACATTCTGCAGCACAGTTATCCCATGGACACCTGTTCAAATCCTGGCTGCTCTGCTTCCAATCCAGCTCCCTGCTAATAACCTGGGAGAGCAGCGGAGGATGGCTCAAGTCCTTGGGCCCCTGCACCCACATAGGAGACCCAGATGAAGTTCCTGGCTCCTGGTTTCCATCTGGCCCAGCCCCAGCCATTGCAGTCATTTGGGGGAGTGAATCAGCAGATGGGAGCTCGCTCGCTCGCTCTCTCTCTCTCTCTCCTCTTTCTCTGTAACTTTGACTTTCAAATAAATAAATAAATCTTCTTAAAAAAGATCAAGGGTGTGTTCAGTGTCAAACTTCTTAATAGCGCCAGTGTAGAAGTCACCACTGGCATTTTGTATGCAGCAATAGTGGATGAATGAGTGAAGGACCATAGCCATAATATTCTCACTATTTGCTGTTGTTTTTGTTTTAATATTCAACTATAGTAGTGTTTTAAAAGTTAAATGAACAATAAACGCAAATATAAAAGCTCTGACTTTGCCATGTATGTATGATGACTTCAGTGTGCAAGATGCAAAAACCTAATTAAAAAAAGTTCCCCTATCATTTTTTAGTCAAACATTGTAATTGATTTCAGCTGTCTACATGGACTAGCTTAGACTGAAATGCTAGGTGTATGTGTTGGCTTCAGTGTCTGACCCTTCATTTTTAAGCTTACAGAAGGAAAACTATTTAACTGCGGGCAGGTGCTGTGGCTTAGATGGTAAAGGTGCTGCCTACGGTGCCGGCATCTCATATGGGTACCGGTTTGAGTCCCAGATGCTTCTTTTTTGATTCTGCTCCCTGCTAATGTGACTGAGAAAGCTGTAGAAGATGGCCCAAGTCCTTGGACCCCTTCACCCACATGCAAGGAGACCTGGAAGAGGCTCCAGGCCCCCGGCTTCGGGTGGGCCCAGCTCTAACTATTTCAGTCATTTGGGGAGTGAACCAGCAGATGGAAGACCTCTCTCCCTCTGCCTCCACCTCTCTGCCATATGCCTTTAAATAAATACATAAATCTTTTTAAAAAAACTATTTAACTGGCAATCAGAAAAAAAAATAATTTGTAGGGGCCAGCACTGTGGCGCAGTAAGTTAAAGGCCTGGTCTGCAGTGCCGGCATCCCATATGGGCACCGGTTTGAGTCTCAGCTGTTCCACTTCCAATTCTAGTTCTCTGCTGTGGCCTGGGAAGGCAGTGGAAGGTGGCCCAAGTCCTTGGGTCCCTGTACCCCCGTGGGAGACCTGGAAGAGGCTCCTAGCTCCTGGCTTCGGATCGGCCCAGCTCCAGCAGTTGCAGCCATCTGGGCAGTGAACCAGCAGATTAAAGACCTCTCTCACTCTCTGTCTCTCCTCTCTCTGTGTAACTCTTTCAAATAAATAAATACTTTTTTAAAAAAAAGAAATCACTTTCTAAAAAGGGGTTTATAATATGCTGCTTCTTGAGGGATTGTACTTCTAGAATTACGTTCGCCTCTATGCCATCTTTTTAAGTGTGTGTGTGTGTGTGTGCATGATATATATATATATATATATATATATATATATATATATATAGTTTGTTGACCATTCTCCTCTTTGGACCATTATAAGCCCCTGAGTAACGATTTCTAGAAGTGGATAATTTAGAAATTAAAGAGATCTTTATGTGGCAAAAATAATTTGCATGTATAATATAGGAAGATATTCCTTAGATATGTTGCAAGCTTACTTTCAACCATTTGGGTTATGTTCCAAAGTAACTGCCATTTAATGTTGGTAGTATAGCAAGTTACGAATAGCTTTAATGTATGTTTAAAGGTCATGCTCACATTCTTAAAATCTGGGTAAGAGAATTTAAGCAATCTTAGAAATATATGAATGTCTCCTTAATGTACTGATTAACAAAGCCAAAAAAAGTTCACAAATCGGATTTGGGGATGGAGTTTCTTGATAAACTGACTTAGCAGGTTTATCAATAAAAGTGCATTTTATGAGAAAGTATAGAAATGGGATGAAGTTCAGGAGCCTTCCTAAAGTTTGGTCAAGAAAAGATTCTTTGCCATCACCTGCAAAATGTCAGTAGCCCTAAACTGAAGGGAAGGGAGAAAGGCACAGAGAAATTATGTTAAGCTTATCTTGAGCCACGCTGAATTTTACAAGACTTATCCACTGATTTTGAGAAGCAACAAAGGCATGCTTTGTGTTTTATATTTCTTTTTGGGAGATGAGAAGAAAAAAATGGTATTTAATTGAAACACATATACCACACTCGTGATGTTATACCCTTTAAACCTCTCGGATTTCACAAGCATTGTTCAAGGCTACATTTCCTTTCCTCAAATTGTTTGGGTTTTTATAAAATATATTTCAGGGCTGGTGCTGTGGCATAGCAGGGTAAGGCCTCCACCTGCAGTGCCGGCATCCCATATGGGTACCATTTCCATTCCTGGATGCTCTACTTCCCATCCAGCTCTCTACTGTGGCCTGTGAAAGCAGTAGAAGATGGCCCAAGTCCTTGGGCCGCCACACCCATGTGGGGCACTAAGAGGAAGCTCCTGGCTCCGGGCTTTGGATCTGCCCAGCTCCGACCATTGCGGCCAACTGGAGAGTGAACCAGTGGATGGAAGACCTCTTTCTGCCTCTCCTTCTCTTTCTGTGTAACTCTGACTTTCAAATAAATAAATAAATCTTAAAAAAATACATCTAGTTGATGCTACAAAGAGTTGCAATAAGGACAAGTAATTTCATTCAGCTGATGAGCTGCTTGAACTCATAACAGGTCTTGTTTAAGTAGTAATGGGGCCACAATAACACAAGCTTATTCTAGTTGTCTGAATTATAAATGTAATAATATTCCTTTTCTGAAGTGATTTAATCATTTTTGTGATGATTGTTTCGTTATTTTTGTTGTTGTTGTTTTGGTGTTGAGATGCCTCAGTATGCTCCCTGGTTTCTAGAGATGCTTCCATGCTTGCCCATAAATTATATTTTAACCACCAGACTGCCTCTCAGTATTTTGGAACTTCCAGGAGATAGTGGATGTGAGTGAGCATGATCCTCAAATAGGCTAATCACTCTTGATTGTTTCCTACCTCTCAATTATTTCCCTCCATTTTCTCCCCCTGATCTTAGCCCTTCTTAGCCCTCTTCATGTCTACTCTCTACTCTTAACACTTCAAATCTTTCTTTTATACTAAGTCACTGATATAATCACACCCCAAGTTGACATTTTGTTGGTGAGAGTAGCCCATGTGCTATGTGCTACAAACACCGAGAGAGAGAGAGAGAGAGAGAGAATCCCTTCCTTTCAGAGGTTATCTTCAAAAGGAAAAGATAGGTCTACAAATGAATAATCACAATGCAATGTGATAAGTATTAGGACCAGGAATCAAGAAAAGCTTTGAGGTTAGTTAACATCTGAAGCAAATCCTAAAGATGAATAGAACTTTTAAAAATTTCTATGGAAATTAATGGTAACATCTCCAAAACTAATATAAAATAACCCATTTGTTAGTGGGACATAGCCTCTATTTCATTCACACCATAGTAAGTAGAATGAGAATAAGCTTATCAATACTCCTGCATTTTCTATGCATCTCCTAGAATTTTACACAGATGCTTGCCTTCCTGGAGTTTTTTATCCCCTAGAAATACATGTACACTGTACATACAAGGAAACCTCATAAATTGAATTAAAAGAGGAATTTATTTTGGTGCAAAGATTTTTTGAAATCATGCAGTTTCTTCAAAATATGTATTTTTATGCCTTTTTTAAAGACCTGTCCTAAGTATTCATTGTTTTTGGTAGTGTACCTTGAAATTATATCTTACCAAGCATTCTAAGACAAAGCAAGATATATTCCTTGTCCAAACAAAGGAAGCATGAGTGGATGAAGGGGAGCATGCAGGAGCCCAACAGTCAAAGGTGAATCTCCAGGTCCTATATTTGTCCTATGAGACTTAATTTCAAGCTTCACTGGATTGTGGAACTGGAAATTTTCAAGAGTTGGATCAGGAAGAGTTCCAAATGCAAGTGGGCCAGGTGGAGTCTATCAGCACATCCAGCTTTCAGAGACCAAAGAAATGAGGTGGTTACAGATGAGTGACCAGAATTCAGAAGGAAGTGAAGCTGAGAGAGAAGATTTAGTGCAGAGCATGATATGTATATCTCCAGACCTCTGAAAATTTGTTGTGAAAAGAAGACACAGACTTATTCTATCGTGTCTCAGGCATATAGCCTGATTCAATCAAAAGAGATATCACAAAGTGTTTTCTAACCACTAATGCTGACTAATAGTGATCTGGGCTGTCTCAGTAGTGGTAAAGCTAGATAACTCTAAAGTCTTTTTATATGTACGAGATTCAATAATTCATTCTGATCAATATTTTCCATTTTAAATTAGGACATAAATTAGACCAACTAAAAGCAATGGGTCAGGCAAGGTCAGAGGAGTGCCTGAGTTCTGAAGGACAATATTTGCTCTTCTACACCACAGAACAAATATTGGTGATAACTTGGAGCCCTCATTTTGCATCTCAATCCTAGTAAAAGGGGTCATGGTTTTCACTCCTTCCCATTCTGGTTGCCTAATTATCTAAGTGGTTAGCTGAAATGCAGTTGTTGTTCCATACTCCTGATCTTTGTGGTTGACTCTGAGGCATTCCCCTTATAATCCTTTCTATGCATGTTATTAGAACTTTTCCTTTCTAAACAAAAACACAATATTGACAACCCAGTGTCTTGGCATAGCCTAAAATCAACATTTTTTATTTTTATAAAAAATGAGCATTTCAGTCAACTTTTCTATACAAATTCATATAATCCAATGATGAATAATATACAATAATTGCCTATGGTCTAACCACAAGCCAAGAAACCAATACAGACATGCCTGAAGAGGACTGTGGCATAGGGATGCAATATGCAGTCTTCAGCAGTGTGGTTCTATAACTTACTACCTATTTGATCTTAGATCAGTCAGTTAGCTTCTCTGAAGCAGTTGCCTTCGCCTATAAAGTGGGAAAATATAAATATTGGTCAAGAGAGTCACATGAGGTGATGGAAGGAAAAGTGCTTGATAACTTGTGGAGTGCCAAGCATGTGGCATCACCTTTGCTCCAGGAAACTTCTGTCACAGCAACTACACTGTGACTCATAAAGTAATTCATGTTTCTATGACATTTTTTTCCCAAAAGGAAGACAGCTTCTCCACAATAACTTGCTCTGAGTCCATCAGCACTGGCCTGTTCAAATGAAAGCCATGTTCTCTGCAAATTACCAGGGTTTGGGTGCCCATTATTATTCAATGACAGCTGTTGTTGAAGAACAGTTGTTAGGGGCTGGTAGAGGTGCATCAGCATAAGATAACAACTTCTCTGGGGACTTTATCCCAGGATGGGAGGATGCTCCCTTAGAACCCAGGAGCAGCAAAGCCACTGTTCAGGGTGAATTCAAGTACCTGTATAGGGGTTGCCTGTGACTTCACTTTTCTCTTCTAAATATATTCAGGTTCCCATGCCCCCACCATCCAAAGAGCATGTACATTTATGCTCTGCTGAAAAGATTCCCAAAGTCTCTGGTGGAGAATCCAACCTGCTGTGTTATTGGTTGCTTGGGCTGACAGCTTGAAGTAAATTTCCATTTCAATTCTAGCTCATCCCAGGCTGATTAGTTTCTTTAGCTAAATTACGCCCCAGATTCTTGGCCTCATTAGACAGACCACTGGTTTCCCAGTAGGGAAAGGAGCCTACTGCCCATCTCATACTTCTACCTCATATGTCTGTATTGGCATTAAATGTGGACATGTGAATTGAAGATAGTGTGATAGAAAAGAAAATATACTGCACTTGGAATCAGTCAGACGTATAGTCACACTAAATGCAGGTGATTTAATTTGTATCTGTCTTCTGTTTAAATGGAGATAAGTTAGAAAGTAATCTATAGAAGCAAAATTGACACTTTGAGATGCAATGACTAAACAGCTGTTGCCGCTACTGTTGAGGAACAATTTTTTTTTCATACTATTTGTTGAATAGAATACTTAACATATTGTTAATCTTATGTGTATAAAGTTCATTGAAAATAGATCTTAACAAAAATAAGAATGCGAATATAAGAGGGAGGAAGAAGAAGGGTGAGAGTGCAGGCAGGGTGCACTCTATGCTCCTAAATCTGAATTTAAGAAATGCATGAGGTTTATATATCTTAAATAAAAGGTTTCTGGGAAGGGGTAGCGCTGTGGCTAAAGCTAAAGTGGGTAAAGCCACCACCCGCAGTGCCAGTATCCCAAATGGATGGTGGTTTGAGTCCTGGCTGCTCCACTTCCCATCCAGCTCTCTGCTATGGTCTGGGAAAGCAGCAGAAGACGGCCCAAGTCCTTGGGCCCCTGCACCCGCATGGGAGACCTGGAAGAAGCTCCTGGCTCCTGGCTTCAGATTTGCTCAGCTCCAGTCCTTGGGGCCATTTGGGGAGTGAACCAACGGTTGGAAGACCTCTCTCTCTCTCTCTCTCTCTCTGCCTCTGCCTCTCTGTAACTCTGCCTTTCAAATAAATAAATCTTTTTTTAAAAAAAGGGTTCTGGGTTAAAAAATAATTAAACTTATTTTTAAATTCCACAATAAAAATAAATAAATGGTGATAATACAAATACTCCCAATTTCACGACACTGTTAAAATTAAGTGAAATAATGTGCAAAGCACCTAGTATATTTAGATGCACGTCTATATTAACCATATAGGGAATGTCAAAAAGTTCATGGAAAATGGAATTAAGTGCAAACTGTTGAAATATTTATTTAGTATATACTAAATTGATCTTCTGTATATAAAGAAATTTGAAAATGAATCTTGATGAAGATTGGGATGGGAGAGGGAGTGGGAGATGGGATGGTTGTGGGTGGGAGGGTGGTTATGGGGGGGAAAGCTGCTATAATCCAAAAGTTGTACTTTGGAAATTTATATTTATTAAATAAAAGTTGAAAAAAGGGCAAAAAGATAATTTTACTTTGTTGCAAGTATTCTAATATCTTATGCAAAATTGTTTTTCATAATACATACTTCTTATGAGCTTTTGAAGATCCCTCATATGCATGGATTTCAAAATTTTTGCACCAGAAAAAACTTTTTTAAGTTTCATTTTCACCACAAACATTCGAATTCATCTTTCATTTCTGGATTAGGAGCATAAATACATAACTTTAATAGCTGGTTTCACTTGGCAAAAAGCACTTGGATATCAGTAGCAAACAGCGTGCTTTTTCACAACACAGAATTTGTGAATAATACTTACTCATTTTTGATATCATAACAGCCCTAAGTCATGAAGGAAAGGCAAAAATTGAAATTTATTACAAATAGTAAGTAATAAAAGTGATTCACTGAAATAAGATGTAATTTTTTGTGGTAATGATTTTTACATTTTTAAAAATTTTAAGATTTTATTTATTAAAAAGGCAGTGCAACAAAGAGACAGAGAAACCTTCCATCCACTGTTTACTCCTCAAATGCCCTCAATAGCAGGGGCTGGGCCAGGCTGGAACCAGCAGCCAGGAACTCAGTCTAAGTATCCCACACGGATGGCATGGACTCAAGTACTTGAACCAAAATCTACTACCTCCCAGGGTACACAATGGTAGGAAGTTGGATTAAAAACAGGTATGACTCAATCCCAGGTACTCCAATATGGGATGTGGATATCTCAAGCAGTGGCTTAAAACTGCAGCACCACAGCCCAAGTCCTATATTTTTTTAAAAATTGACACACAAAAATTATAGATTTATGGGATGCTATGTGATGTTTTGATTCATGTATACACTGGATAATGTCCAATAGTGTAAATATAGTCATTTCATTGAACATTTAACAATTCTTTATGGTGAAAACATTGAAAGCCCTATCTTATTGTTTTTTTGCTGCTGTTGTTTTATCTTTTAAAATTTTTATGTATTTTTACTTATTTGAAAGGAAGAGAGAGAGTGGGGGAGAGAGAGAATGATCTTCCATGCACTGATTCACTCTCCAAATGCATACAGTAGCTAGGACTGGGCCAGGCCAAATCTACAAGCCTGGAACTTAACCCACATCTCCCACATGCACGACAAGACCCAAGTACTTGTGCCATCACCTGCTTCTTCCCTGGGTATACATTATCAGGAAGCTGGAATCAGAATCAGAGCCAGAATTGGAATCCATGCACTTGAGTATTGGATCTGGACACTCTAAGAACATCATAACCACTGTACCAAATATCCACCCCTTTTATTTAAAAAAAGACTTATTTATTTATTTGAAAGCAGACTTTCAGAGAGGCAGAGGCAGAGAGAGAGAGAGAGAGAGAGAGAGGTCTTCCATCGGCTGGTTCACTCCCCAAATGGCTGCAACAGCCAGAGCTGGACCGATCTGAAGCCAGAAGCCTGGATCTTCTTCTGGGTCTCCCATGTGGGTGTAGGGGACCAAGAACTTGGACCATCCTCTGCTGATTTCTCAGGCACATTATCAGGGTGCTGGATCAGAAGTGGAGTATCCAGGACTCGAATTGGTGCCCATATGGGATGCTGGCACTGCAGGCAGTGGCTTTACTTGCTATGCCACAATGCCTGCCCCCTGTTGTTTTATATACAGAAACACGCAATACATTAACATTATCTATAGTCATACTGCTGTGCACCAGAATTTCAACAATTATTACTACCCTATAGCTACATCTTAGCATCTCTTAATCAATATAACCACATCCCTCTAAGTCACAGTACCTCCCCAGCTTCTAGTAACCACCATTATATTTTAACGTATAGGGACATCATATACTTGTTTGCCTTTGCTTGACTTATTGCATTTAACATAATGACCTCCAGTTCCATCCATGTAATTGCAAATGGCAAGATATCATCCTTTTTATGGTTGAATAAAATTCCACTGCTTACATGTATCACATTATCCTTATTTATTATTCAATGGATGGGCATTTACATTGTTTCTATTTATTGGTTATTGTGAATAGTGCTGCAAAAAACATGGGGGTATAGATGTGTTTTCAACAGAATGATTTCATTTCTCTTGGACATATACCAAATAGTGAGATTTCCAGACAATACAGAAGTTCTATTTTCAGTTCTTTGAAGAACTTCCATACTGTTTCCCACAATGACTGTACTCATTTATATTCCCACTATTCAAGGGTTCCCTTTTCTCCATATCCTAGCCAACACTTGTCATCTTTTGTATTTGATGATAGCCAATATAACTGTAGGGAGTTATACTGAAGTTTTGATAAGCATCTCGCTGATAATAGCTGATAGTAAGCATATTTTCATATACCCATTGGCTATTTGTATGTCCTTTGAGAAATGTCTGTTTAGATCTACTGCCCATTTTTAATTGGATTATTAGTTTTGTTTTTTGTTTCTTTGTTTGCTATTAAGCTGTTGAGTTACTTATACATCCTGGTAACTAATTCTTTGTCAGTTACATGGATGGGAGAAAATATTTTCAAGTTTTAAGTAGTCTCTTCACTGTGTTAATTGTCTTTGCTGTGCAGAAGCTCTTTAGGTTGATGAAATCCAATTCATCTGTTATTGCCTCCTGTGCTTTCAGGACTGGCAGAAAAACATCCTCCCCATTTCTGGTGTCCTGAAGTGTTCTCATAAATTTTTTTCCAGTAGTTTCAAATATTCTGTCTTTACATTTAAGTCTTTAATCCATTTTAATTTATTTTTTCACATAGTAAGGGACATAGCTCTAGATTTTTTTCCACATATGAATATCCAGTTTTTCCAGAACCATTTAAAAAGACAATCCTTCTTCAAATGCGTATTCTTAGAAACTTTCTCAAAGGTCAGTTAACTGAAGATATGTGGGTTTACTTATAGGATCTCTATTCTGTTTAATTGGTCTATGTATCTTTTTATGCCTATATCATCCTGTTTTTATTATTGCAGCCGTAATGTAGCTTAAGGTCAGATAATGTAATGTCCTCTGATTTATTCTTTTTGCTAAAGGTTTCTTTGGAAATTTGGGGTCTTTTGTGATTCCATACAAATTTCAGTAGTTTTTTCTATTTCTGTGAGAAATGTTATTGGAATTTTCATAGGGATTGCATTGAATTTATAAATTGCTTTCAGTAATGTGCACATTTTCACAACAATGATTCTTCCAATTTATGAAAATGGGATGTCTTTCCTTTTTGTCCTCTCCAATTTCTTTCATCAGCAGTTTATAGATTTTATTGTAGAGATCTTTCACCTCTTGGGTTAAATTTCCTAGGTATTTTATTTTATTTTTTATGTAATTATTTGAATTGGGATTGATTTCTTGATTTTTTTCACATAAAAACAATACCACTGATTTTTGTATGTTAATTTTGTATCCTGTAACTTTGCTGAAATTTTTTATTAGTACTAACAGATTTCTTTCTTTGCAGTCTTTGAGAGTTTCTGTATATAACACCATGTCATCTTCAAACAGTGACAATTTGACTTCCTACTTTCCATACTGGGTACCCTTTATTTCTTTCCCTTGCCTAATTTTTGTGGCTAAGATTTCCAATACTGTGTTGAATTAAAGTGATAAAAATGAGCATCCTTGTCTTCCTCAGGATCTTAGCGAGAAATTATTCAGCTCATCCTCACTCAGTATGATATTACATTTTGGCTTCTTATACATGGTCATTATTACATTGAGGTACATTCCTTTTATACCTAACTTGTTCACAGTGCTTATCATGAAAGGCCGTTGAATTTTATCAAATGCTTTTTCTGACTCTATTGTGACAATCACATGAATTTTGTCCTTCATCCTCTTAATGTAGTGCATCACATTTATTGATTTGTGTACATTGGTTCATACTTGCATCTCTGCACTGAATCCCACTTGATCATGGTGGATAATCTTTTGAATGAGCTGTTGGATTTATAGAATTGTTGAGGATTTTATATCTATGTTCATCAAGGATATTGGCCTGTCGAATTTTTGTTGTTATAGTGCCCTTCACTGATTTTGGTGTCAAGGTAATGCTGGACTCATAGAATGAGTTTGGAAGAATGTTCTCCTTTTCTAGTTTTCTACAAAGTTTACGAAGGATTGCTGTTAACTCTTCTTTAAATGATTGGTAGAATTCAACAGTCAAGACATCTAGTCCTGGGCTTTACTGACATAGAAGACTTTATTCCTGATCCAATCTTGCCATTCATTACTGGTCTATTTCTGCATTCTGTTACTTCATTACTCAGTCTTGGTAGGTTGTATGTATCCAGGAATTTGTCAATTTCTTCTTGGTTATCAAATTACTCAATTTGATAATTGTTCAAACTAATATCTAACAATTCTTTGTACTTCCATGGTGTCAGTAGTAATGTCTCCATTTTCATTTCTGATGTTATATATTGATGTCATATATTCGAATCTTCTTTTTTCAAAGTTAGTCTAGCAAAAGGTTTGACAATATTGTCAATCTTTTTAAAGAACCAACTCTGGGCCGGTGCCATGGCTCACTAGGCTAATCCTCTGCCTGCGCAGCCGGCACACCAGGTTCTAATCCCGGTTGGGGCACCGGATTCTGTCCCAGTTGCTCCTCTTCCAGTCCAGCTCTCTGCTGTGACCCGGAAGGGCAGTGGAGGATGGCCCAAGTGCTTGGGCCCTGCACCTGCATGGGAGACCAGGAGGAAGCACCTGGCTCCTGGCTTTGGATCAGCGCAGCACGCAGGCCGTAGCGGCCATTTGGGGGTGAACCAACGGAAGGAAGACCTTTCTCTCTCTCTTTCTCTCTTTCTCTCACTAACTCTGCCTGTCAAAAAAAAAATAGGACCAACTCTAATTTCATGGACTTTTTTTTTTGTTGCTTTTGTAGTCTGTTGGGGGATGGGTGGTGGAAACTGCCTGAGTAGGAAGGATCCTAATACTATTCTGCATGTATATGTCTGGGAGCAGGGAGCCATTAGATCTTGTCAGAGTCTAAATTTTACTGAGGTGGCCCTGGCACTGGGATTCAACTCCCTCTTCCTTACCCAAATATGAGTAGTGTCAGTTGATGTTATGCTACTTGGATCTGGGGAGGTGATGATGCAATAAAATCTTTCCTTCCTTGGTTTCATTATTGTGACTATTTTATTAGTTCATTGACACAAGGCACTGTAGTTTCTCATCTAGCTTTCCTAGCTCTTGTGAACGTAACCTGGTATATGAATAACTCTTCAATTTGTTGTCTCTTTGGAAAGTGGTATTTGGAGCATCATACTCAGCAGATATCTTGCTTCTAGTCAAGTAACTTGAATTTTTAAAAGATTCATTTATTTATTTGAAAGAAAGAGTGAGAGAGAGAGAGAGAGAGAGAGACATCTTCCATCTGCTGGTTCACTCCCCAAATGACCGTAAAGGCTGGTTCTGGGACAGGCTGAAGCCAGGAGCCCGGAACTCAGTCTTGCTCTCCCACATGGGTGGCAGGGCCCCAAGTGCTTGGACCATTAGGAGAGAGCTGGATTGAAAATGGAGCAGATAGGACTCAAACTAGCACTCATATGGCATGCTAGCAGCTTAACACCCTGCATCATAATGCTGGCTCCAATTACATGAAGTTTTTTTAGAGGGTTGCTCTGTTTATTGTAACCTACCTCTTTCATCTTTCACTTACTTTCAAAAATTGTAACATAGCATTTTCAGGGACCTGTTTCCAAATTCCCACTTTTAGCCAAAATCCAGTGTTCCCTGCCTCTTTGATATCCATTTGTTGTGCAGAACCCACCCATTGTCTACACTCTCATGTTCAGAGTTCCTGAACCTTTGAGACCTGGAGACCCATAGAAACTAATTTCCAAGGGACTTGAAAATTGAGGCAGATGATATTGTTTGATTCCCTGATATTAATCTTCATACCAATTTCTTTAGAATCAGTACTGCTCTTTATCAGAGACATAAGTGCTCAGTGAATTCCTCTTGATGATGATGAAAATAATGAGAAAAAAAGAAACTGGATCAGTAGCACGGATGAGTTACCAACCCATACTATGGTAGACAGGATTGAGAACATTCTAAAAACCTAATAGTCAATTGTGAACAGAAATTGATCACTGGGACTAGTGAGATGGCATTGGTACATGCCACCTTGATGGGATTGAATTGGAATCCCCTGGTATGTTTCTAACTCTACCATTTGAGGTAAGTCAGCTTGAGCATGTCCCAAAATGCACATCTCTTCCCTCTCTTATTCCCACTCTTATATTTAACAGTGATCACTTTTCAGTTAAGTTTCAGCACTTAAGAATAATTGTGTATTGATTACAGTATTCAACCAAAAGTATTAAGTAGAACAAACAAAAAAAATACTAAGAGGGATAACATATCAAGTTGCTCATCAACAGTCAGGGTGAGGGCTGATCAAGTCACCGTTTCTCATAGTGTTCATTTCACTTTAACAGGTTTCCTTTTTGGTGCTCAGTTAGTTGTCACCTATCAAGGAGAACAAGTGGTATTTGTCCCTTTGGGATTGGCTTATTTCACTCAGCATAATGTTTTCCAAATTCCTAACAGGGATCACTTTTCAGTTAAAATTTAAACACCTAAGAATAATTGTGTGTTAATTACAGAGTTCAACCAATGGTACTAGAACAAAAAAAAATACTAAAATGGATAAAGTATTACATTGTACATCAACCGTCAGGACAAGAGCTGATCAACTCACTGTTTCTCATAGTGTCCATTTCATTTCAACAAGTTTCCCCTTTGGTGCTCAGTTAGTTGTCGCCGATCAGTGATCAATTTCTGTTCACAATTGATCATAAAAAATGATAGGACTAAGAACCAAAGGCATCACATAAACAAAAATAGTGTCTGCAAATCCTAGCTGATAGAATAAAAAAGGGAGAGAATGATCCAACATGGAAAGTGAGATACACAGCAGACCCATAGAATGGCAGATGTCCTAAACAGCACTCTGGCCTCAGAATCAGCCCTTAAGGCATGCGGATCTGGCTGAAAAGCCCATGAGAGTATTTCAGGCATGGAAAGCCAAGACACTCTTTACTTAATGTATGCTTATGGATTACAATGGCTTCCCCCCCATAACGTCCTTCCCACCCACAACCCTCCCCTTTCCCACTCCCTCTCCCCTTCCATTCACATCAAGATTCATTTTCAGTTCTCTTTATATACAGAAGATCAGTTTAGCATACATTAAGATTTCAACAGTTTTCTCGCACACAGAAACATAAAGTGAAAAATACTGTTTGAGTACTAGTTATAGCATTAAATCTTAATGTACAGCACACTAAGGACAAAGATCCTACATGAGGAGTAAGTGAACAGTGACTCCTGTTGTTGACTTAACAAATTGACACTCTTGTTTATGGCATCAGTAATCACCCTAGGCTATTGTCATGAGCTGCCAAGGCTATGGAAGCCCCTTGAGTTCACCAACTCTGATCATATTTAGACAAAGCCATGGTCAAAGTGGAAGTTCTCTCCTCCCTCAGAGAAAGGTACCTCCTTCCTTGATGACCCGTTCTTTCCACTGGGATCTCACTCACAGAGATATTTCATTTAGTATTTTTTTTTTTGCCAGAGTGTCTTGGCTTTCCATGCCTGAAATACTCTCATGGGCTTTTCAGCCAGATCTGCATGCCTTAAGGGCTGATTCTGAGGCCAGAGTGCTGTTTAGGACATCTGCCATTCTATGGGTCTGCTGTGTATCTCACTTCCCATGTTGGATCATTCTCTCCCTTTTTTATTCCATCAGCTAGGATTTGCAGACACTATTTTTGTTTATGTGATCCCTTTGGTTCTTAGTCCTATCATTATGATCAATTGTGAAAAGAAATTTATCACTGGGACTAGTGAGATGGCATTGGTACATGTCACCTTGATGGGATTGAATTGGAATCCCCTGGTATGTTTCTAACTCTACCGTTTGAGGTAAGTCAGCTTGAGCATGTCCCAAATTGCACATCTCCTCCCTTTCTTATTCCCACTCTTATATTTAACAGCAATCACTTTTCAGTTAAGTTTCAACACTATTCAATATAGTTCTGGAAGTTCTAGCCAGAGCTATTAGGCAAGAAAAAGAAATTAAAGGAATACAAATTGGGAAGGAAGAACTGAAACTATCCCTCTTTGCAGATGATATGATACTTTACTTAGGGGACCCAAAGAACTCTACTAAGAGACTATTGGAACTCATAGAAGATTTTGGCAAAGTAGCAGGGTATAAAATCAATGCACAAAAATCAATAGCCTTTGTATACACAGGCAATGCCACGGCTGAGGAAGAACTTCTAAGATCAATCCCATTCACAATAGCTATAAAAACAATCAAATACCTTGGAATCAACTTAACCAAGGACGTTAAGGATCTCTACGATGAAAATTACAAAACCTTAAAGAAATAGAAGAGGATACCAAGAAATGGAAAAATCTTCCATGCTCATGGATTGGAAGAATCAATATCATCAAAATGTCCATTCTCCCAAAAGCAATTTATAGATTCAATGCAATACCAATAAAGATACCGAAGACCTTCTTTTCAGATCTGGAAAAAATGATGCTGAAATTCATATGGAGGCACAGGAGACCAAGAATAGCTAAAGCAATCTTGTACAACAAAAACAAAGATGGAGGCACACAATACCAGATTTCAGGACATACTACAGGGCAGTTGTAATCAAAACAGCATGGTACTGGTACAGAAACAGATGGATAGACCAATGGAACAGAATTGAAACACCAGAAATTAACCCAAACATCTACAGCCAACTCATATTTGATCAAGGATCCAAAACCAATCCCTGGAGTAAGGACAGTCTGTTCAATAAATGGTGCTGGGAAAATTGGATTTCCACATGCAGAAGCATGAAGCAAGACCCCTACCTTTCACCTTACACAAAAATCCACTCTACATGGATTAAAGACTTAAATCTACGACCTGACACCATCAAATTATTAGAGAGCATTGGAAAAACCCTGCAAGATATAGGTATCGGCAATGACTTCTTGGAAAACACCCCAGAAGCACAGGCAGTCAAAGCCAAAATTAACATTTGGGAATGCATCAAATTGAGAAGTTTCTGTACTGCAAAAGAAACAGTCAGGAGAGTGAAGAGGCAACCAACAGAATGGGAAAATATATTTGCAAACTATGCAACAGATAAAGGGTTGATAACAAGAATCTACAAAGAAATCAAGAAACTCCACAACATCAAAAAAAAAAAAAAACAACCCACTTAAGAGATGGGCCAAGGACCTCAATAGACATTTTTCAAAACAGGAAATCCAAAAGGCCAACAGACACATGAAAAAATGTTCAAGATCACTAGCAATCAGGGAAATGCAAATCAAAACCACAATAAGGTTTCACCTCACCCCAGTTAGAA
Source organism: Oryctolagus cuniculus (assembly GCF_964237555.1). Classification (NCBI taxonomy): domain Eukaryota; kingdom Metazoa; phylum Chordata; class Mammalia; order Lagomorpha; family Leporidae; genus Oryctolagus; species Oryctolagus cuniculus. The sequence continues at coordinate 44,516,892 of NC_091453.1, read as the reverse complement.
TGGCTCACATTCAGAAATCTACCAACAATAGATGCTGGCGAAGATGTGGGGAAAAAGGGACACTAACCCACTGTTGGTGGGAATGCAAACTGGTCAAGCCACTATGGAAGTCAGTCTGGAGATTCCTCAGAAACCTGAATATAACCCTACCATTCAACCCAGCCATCCCACTCCTTGGAATTTAGCCAAAGGAAATTAAATTGGCAAACAAACAAGCTGTCTGCACCTTAATGTTTATTGCAGCTCAATTCACAATAGCTAAGACCTGGAACCAACCCAAATGCCCATCAACAGTAGACTGGATAAAGAAATTATGGGACATGTACTCTATAGAATACTATACAGCAGTCAAAAATCACCAGAAACCCGGTCATTTTCTACAAGATGGAGGAATTTGGAAAACATCATGCTGATAGAATTAAGCCAGTCCCAAAGGGACAAATATCATATGTTCTCCCTGATCAGCGACAACTAACTGAGCACCAAAGGGGAAACTTGTTCAAGTGAAATGGACACTATGAGAAACAGTGAGTTGATCAGCTCTTGTCCTGACGGTTGATGTACAATGTAATACTTTATCCATTTTAGTATTTTTTTTTGTTCTAGTACCATTGGTTGAACTCTGTAATTAACACACAATTATTCTTAGGTGTTTAAATTTTAACTGAAAAGTGATCCCTGTTAGGAATTTGGAAAACATTATGCTGAGTGAAATAAGCCAATCCCAAAGGGACAAATACCACTTGTTCTCCTTGATAGGTGACAACTAACTGAGCACCAAAAAGGAAACCTGTTAAAGTGAAATGAACACTATGAGAAACGGTGACTTGATCAGCCCTCACCCTGACTGTTGATGAGCAACTTGATATGTTATCCCTCTTAGTATTTTTTTTGTTTGTTCTACTTAATACTTTTGGTTGAATACTGTAATCAATACACAATTATTCTTAAGTGCTGAAACTTAACTGAAAAGTGATCACTGTTAAATATAAGAGTGGGAATAAGAAATCCAGTTTTTTAGGAAAAGTCTTATGATTTGTGCTACTCTTTTAGTACACAAAATTTATTAAAACACTAATTCTGGGGCCAGCGTTGTGACCTAGCAGGTAAAGCTGCCACCTGCAATGCCAGCATCCAATATCAGTACTGGTTAATGTCCCATCGGCTCCACTTTCGATACAGCTCTCTGCTAATGTGCCTGGGAAAGCAGCTGAAGATGACCCAAGTAGTTGAATCCCTTGCACCCATGTGGGACCCAGATAAAACTCCTGACTCCTGGCTTTGGTCTGACCCAGCCCTGGCCATTGCAGCCATCTAGGGAGTGAATCGGCAGATGAAAGATCTCTCTGTCTCTCCACCTCTCTCTGTCACTCTGACTTCCAAAAAAATAAAGAAAGAAATCTTTTTAAAAACACAAACGCAGGCCTGGCGCTGTAGCTCACTAGGTTAAACTTCTGCCTGCAGCGCCGGCATCCCATATGGGCGCCGGGTTCTAGTCTCGGTTGCTCTTCTTCCAGTCCAGCTCTCTGCTATGGCCTGGGATAGCAGTAGAGGATGGCCAAGTGCTTGGGCCCCTGCACCCACATGGGAGACCAGGAAGAAGCACCTGGCTCCTGGCTTCAGATCGGTGCAGCTCCGGCTGTTACGGCCATTTGGAGAGTGAAACAATGGAAGGAAGACCTTTCTGTCTCTCTCTCTCTCTCTCTCACTGTCTATAACTCCACTTGTCAAATAAAAAAAAAACACAAACGCTTTATGTACTCAATGCAAGACATCACTTACTTGGATATTGGCTGACTATGTTGATTTAAAAGGTTTTTGTGTGTTTTTAACATTAAATATCTCTTGGAGTCCACACTTCATTAGAGATTTTTAGTTAGGGAAGGCCCATACATTCAGTGTAGCTCTTCAGAATTCATTGGAATGAGTACCATCATAAGCTTTGAGAGAAAATTATAGTGTTTCATATACGGTTATGAAGCAAGAACATGGTTTTCATGTTACAGAAAAGGTGGGTGATCGGGATAAACTGTAACCTCAGAGCAGGGAAAGTAGTTAAAAAGTTCATTCCTTGATACCAGCAAGGGCTTCATTGTTAGCTTGTGTAGAATTTCTTTCTTGTAAATGACATTGTCTTTGAGTAGTCAACAATAAGTACCTCACTGTCATCTGGAATTCTCTATATAAACACACAAAATGACTCATGTTTATTGTAATATATTAATACACACCAATAAGTCAACCACTGCTTGACATCCTGGAATGTCAAGGACACTCAGTGTCAAGGAACACTGCTTTCTGTTAGATTATGAAGAATTCCAGCAGTGACCTTTTAAGGAAAGAAAAAAAAAGACTAAAATGATGACATAAAATGGAATGACCACAGAAAAATGTAAAGCTTTTGCTTTATTTTAGAAAACAGTCCCTAATTTGTAAAGAAAACCATAGAAAGAAATGCCATGTATTGAATGTTTGCCAGACTCTCACGACTCTTCTTGCTTTATTTCATTTCAATTTTCACCACCTAGCAGTTATTATTCCTATATTATATATTAAGAAAATGATGCTCATGAAAACATAGTAAGTAAATGAAGCATGAGGAACTGAATGTACAATTAATCTAATTTTTCCATTTTGTCAATTGACCTTTCATTGAATATGCACACCAAATCCCAGGTAAGATGAATATCAGTAGTAATGAAGGTAACCCCATAGATTTCAATTTTATATTTTGCTTCATACCTATCTGATGAATAAAAACACAATCAGACACTCGAATTCTTTCTTTTTTACTATTCTATTGCTTTATTTGAAAGAAAGACAGAACAACAGAGAGAGAGAGAGAGAGAGAGAGAGAGAATTAGAGAGAAAGAGATATTCCATCTGCTGGTTTACTCCCCACATGGCCCTAACAGCCTGGGTTGGGCTGGGCTGAAGCCAGGAGCCAGAAATACCAATCTGGTCTACATCAAGTACTTGGGCCATTTTCTACTGCTTTCCCACGTGCATCAGCAGGGAGCTGGATCAGAGGCCAAGCAGCCAAGATTCAAACTAGTGCTCTGAAATGGGATTCTGGCATCACAAGCAGTAGCTTAACCCCCTGTGCCACAATGCGGGTGCCTAACACTTGCATTCTTTTATTATTATTATTATTATTATTATTATTAATGTTATTAATATAAAGATGACAGACTTCATGCAGTTCACAGATTCAGTTCTAAGAATGCAATGACACTTCTCTCCGTCCCTCTTCAATTTTCATTTTAATTTTTTCGACAACATATTTCTCTTTATTTTAAAGATTTATTTTATCTATTTGAAAGACAGAGTTACAGAGAGAGGTAAAGACAGAGAGAGAGGTCTTCCATGCTGGTACATTCCCCAGATGGTCGCAATGGCCAGAGCTGTACCAATCCAAAGCCAAAAGCCAGGAGCTTCTTTCGGGTCTCCCACATAGGTGCAGGGGCTCAAGGACTATGGGCCTTCTTCTACTGCTTTCCCATACCATAGCAGAGAGCTGGATCAGAAGAGGAGCAGCTGGGACTAGAACCCATATGGGATGCTGGCACTTCAGACTAGGGCTTTAACCTGCTGCACCACAGCACCAACCCCAATATTTCTTTTTATAAAAATTTATTTATTTATTTGAAAGGCAGGGTTACAGAGAGGCAGAGGCAGAGAGAGAGAGGTCTTCCATCCATTGGTTCACTCCCCAAGTGGCCGCAATGGCTGGAGCTGGACCAATCCGAAGCCAGAAGCCAGGAGCTTCTTCTGGGTCTCCCACATGGATGCAGAGGCCCAAGGACTTGGGCTATCCTCCATTGCTTTCCCAGGCAGATTAGGAGGGAGTTGGATCAGAAGTGGAGCAGTCAGGACTCAAACTGGCACCCATATGGGATGCGGGCACTCCAGGCAGCAGCTTTACCAGCTATGCCACAATGCCGGCCTCTTGACAACACATTTCCAATTCACTCCACAATCATGGGCTTACTCCTCTACCGAAGAAAGTGTTCAACAAATGAAAAGCACAAAGACTGCCACTCTTCAGGAATATACACAAGGTCTACAAAAAAAAAAAAATCAAATCCCAAGATGTCAATTTTACTCATATACTTTAAGGTTGTTTGTTTCTGGTATTTTTTGTACTCTATGTATTAGCTATCAAAAATCTGAGAAAACATGTGATATTTGTCTTTATGTATCTGGCTCATTTCACTAAGCATAATGGCCTTCAATTGCATCCATTTTTGTTGCAAAATACAGGATTTCTTTCTTTTTATGGCTGGTTAGTATATCATCATGTATATTTATACCACATTTTCTTTATCCAGTCATCAGTTTGTGAACATCTGGGTTGATTCCATATCTTAGTGATTGTGAATTAAGCTCCTATAAACACAGGGGTACAGGTAACTCTTTCATATGCTGATTTCTTTTCCCTTGGGTATAGTCCCAGGAATGGGATTGCTGGGTCATATGGTAGATCTAATTTTAGATTTTTGAGGAATCTTCATACTGTCTTCCATAATGATTGTAGCTGTTTACATTCCCACCAACAGTGGGTTAGGGTACGTTTTTTAATTTTGGATAATAACCATTCTGACTGGGGTGAGAATTCTCATTACGGTTTTTATTTGCATTTCTCTGATGGCTAGTAATCCTGAGCATTTTTCCATGTGTCTGTTGGCCATTTGTATTTCATCCTTTGAAAAGTATCTTTTTGCATTTTAACTGTATTGTGTGTTTTGTTGTTGTTGTTGAATTTCACAAGCTCCATATATATTCTGGATATTAGTCTTTTATCAGATGCACAGTTTGCAAATATTTTCTTTCATGCTGTTGGTTACCTCTTTGTTGATGTTTCCTTTTCTGTGCAGAACCTTCTTAGCATGATGTAATCCCATTTTTCTATTTTTGCTTTTGTTGCCTGTGCTTCTGGGGTCTTATCCAAGAAGTCTTTGCCTGTGCCAATGTCTTGCAGTGTTTCCCCTATCAAACAGTTGAATTCTTTACCCAAGTTCATCTACTACTGATTATGTGAGCATAACACCATCAACATATGATAATATGCCAGATTCCTAGTAAGCAGTCTGCATCAGATACTAGAAGATTCCAGGAACATTCCCAACTACAAACATTTGGCTTGATATTGCTCAAGTAATTGATGACTTTGATATCTGCATTAGTGTTGGCTAATACTACCAGAAATGAATAATTTGAACATTTCCTTTAGCACCTGTTACATCCCATAGACTGGAATGCATACCAGGCAATGAAAAATAGGAAATAAAAAAGAATGACACTGCTATGTCCTCAATGGTTCATAGTCTAGGTGAGGAAATAAGCACTTAAGTTATGATATAGTGATATTAGTCCTTATGTAAGCATAAAGAAAGTGCATAGAAAAAACATTATTAATGATGTCTGAGATTAGGACTGATTTCCAAGAGGAGCTAACATTTAGGAAAATAATAAGTAGAAATATTTCAGATAGATAGGGTGGTATGACAATCAGAAAGACTGGCATGGTTTTATGCAACCTGGCATTTTAGAGGACTCCAAGTCACAGAGTATGGTTTTGGTGGGATGTAGTCACATCTAAAATTTGGTTCAGGTGTAGAGATTAATGACACAATGCAAACACACTAAAGAGGATATGCAAAAGCTTATGGCTAACATAATTCAGCCTTCTGAGGAGAGCAGAGAAGTACCCAGGCAAGTTTAAAAATTGTTTGAGAAACCAGGGAGAGGATACTGACTTGGAGTTTTAATGGTGATTAGGAAGTGGTATCAGACTGAGGGTTCCTGTGTATAGATTAAACTTTCCACCAGAGGCAAAGGAAGAAGAACATGGGCTTCTTTTAATCACTTTTCACAGATATGGAGAAGAAGAGGAGAGAAGTGAGGCTTAAAAGCTGCCAGTAGCCAAACATCAAAAATGGATTCAGACTCCCAGCAAAGAGAGGAAAGTACCTGTCACAGCATCTTTTGGCAAAGTACACGGGCTGAATCAACCCCACCAAAAGATCAAACACTACCTTTTCTTAGCCTCAAAGCTCACCCCAAAGCTCTGCCCAGGCAGGGCTGCAAATCTCAACTACAGTCCTAGTGCCATAACAGTTGGTCCCAACTATCCTGATCAGTGACTTCACCTAAAGTCAGGACCCAACCTGCAGCCCTGTCCCAATTTCAGGACTCAAACAGTGACATCACCCAACCAGGGAATATACCCTGTGTCCCAGGCCAATCAGAGCTGATCCCAATGCTAGCCAGCAGTGACACCTGATTGCAAAACCTAGCCAATGATTTCACCAGACAGTCCATCCAGTTGCCCTTATACAACCCCAGAGCAAAGGAAAAAGTCCAAAAAGTTAGAGAACCTGGTAGCAAGCTCCACCAGCTCAATGTTGTTACCACCTGGGCCATCCAGAATCATAGACCAGACTAAATATTAAAGATAGATCTCTGACAAAGAATACCTTTAAATGTTATAAAACGTGGCTTTCTCTCTAAATGTACACATGCCAAAATAAACACAAAATTATGAAGTAAAGGATCATGATGACAGCTACAGAAGAAATTATAACTCTCCAATAAGGAACCCTAAAGAAATTAAGATATAAGAAATGACTGATAAAGAATTCAAAATAGTCCTCTTTATTATTTTTTCTGAATTACACAAGCACATTAATAACAATTACATTTGGAAAACAACATAGGAACAAAATAAGCTTGACAAATAAATAAAACAATAAAAATATAAGTTCTAGAAATTAAGAACTTGGTGGTGAGGCAGACATTTAGCCTAGTGATTAAGATGCCACTGTAGCATAGAAGATTAGGCCTCCTCCCGCAGCACCCGCATCCTGTATGGGTGCCAGTTCGAGTCCTTGTTGCTCCACTTCCAATCCAGGAATCCACCAATGCAACTAGGAAAGCATCAGAAAATGACTCATGTACCTGGGCCCCTACACCCAAATGGGAGACCCCAAAGAAGCTCCTGGCTCCTGGTTCCTGGCTTTGGCCATGGAGGGTCATTGCAGCCATTTGGGGAGTGAACCAGTGGATGGAAGATATTTCCTTCTCTCTCTCTCTCTCTCTCTCTCTCTCTCTCTCTCTGCCTCTGCCTTTCAAATGAATAAATAAAAGGCATATGACACTCTCAGTCCCATGGCTTGATGAATTCTAAGAACATTCCAGGCAGAGAGGAATTCAGAGAAGGCAGTGATATCAAGATTGCAGAATGCAGCCCTGATTCTAATGATCAGAGAGCCCTCATAGTGCTAGTTTAACCAGGCTACTCAAATCTGAAAAGATTAACTCTTAGACCACTCAGAACTTAGGCTGTCACCACAAAGGGAACACTATGATATGCTAAAAAAAAAAAAAAATGAACGGCCTGGCAGTCCGGAAGCCCTGACTCACCTGGGACACTGGACACATCCCTCTGTTCTCTAGGCCTACTGCCTCGTCTGCACAAGGAGTAGTAGGAGAATGCCTAGTATAAGGGCTCCTCCAGAGAGAAAATCCTCAATCTGATGGAAACATCGCCCCCAACTCCAGACCTCTACAGCTCTGCATACCCCGTGCATTCCTATTTTGGCCCCAGGACCATTTGTTCTTTTACTGCAGCTTAGCTATCAGCTTTTTGTCTCCCTGGCCCAGCTTCGACTTGAAGCACAAAGCCACCTCTAGACCCAGAGATCGCTCCCTTTTGTGCAGTACTTTATGCCTATTTATACAGACAGTTTTTAAAAATGTTCTCTTGTGGGGCCACTGTTGTGGCATAGAGGGTAAAGCCATTGCCTGTGATGCCAGCATCCCATATGGGTTCAAGTCCTGGCTGCTCCACTTCTAATCCAGCTCCCTGCTAACATGCCTGGGACAGCAGTGGAAGATGACGCAAGAGCTTGGACCCCTGCACCCACGTGGGAGACGGAAGAAGTTCCTGGTTCCTGGCTTCTGGCTTCAGCCTGACCCAGTCCCAGCTGTTTCTCTCTCTCCCTCTCTCCCTCTCTCCCTCTCTCTCTCCCTCTCTCCCTCCCTCTCTCCCTCGCTCCTTCTCTCCCTCTCTCTCCCTCTCTCTCTCTCCCCCTCCCGCCTTTTTAAGGAATAAAATAAATCTTTAAAAATGTTTTCCTGTGGCATTCTCTAGAGAAGACGAGAGAGAAAATATTAAGTCCACAGTACAGATAAGGAAACATACCCCCCGCCCCCAAATAAAGTCATTTGCTTAAGGACACATAGATGGGAAGTAACAGAGCAAAACTCTTGGTCTGGTGCTTTTCTTCTCCAGAAAAGTCCAGTTCATGCCTTGCTGGGAATCTCTGTAGCCATTCTGTTGAACATATACAGAGGTGCCAGGGGCCCAGAGAGAGTCTCCCTCAGACAAGAGGACAAAGAAGAAAACAAACCAGTTGTGTGGAGAGGGAGAGCATTATTCAAGGAAGTAACATCACTTGAAAGCTGTTCCTGTACCTGTAGCCCTCTCTGCCACTTATTTTCTGGCTTCATGTATCCCTAGGAGCAACACAGCAGAAATACTCTTCAAATCCTGTAAGGCCAAAGCTCAAAGGCTTTTTAAGACTCCTTAGTGTAAGGTCCCTATTTCACTGACAAGGAAACTGAGGATCCCCAAAGTTGCCTCCCTTAAAAGCCTTGTTTGAAAACTTACAGAAAATTCTGCCTAAGAGAACAAGCATTGATTTTGACTGAGTTCTTCTAAATGGATACAAACACCACCATTCCCAGTAGGCTCTCAGATGCAGTATATTCAAAACCCAAACAGAAAGATTAATGAAAATTCAATAAAACACGTTTGGGTTTTTTTTTCACATAGCAAACATATAGCCAAGTCATTTCAGGATCGGATGTTCTGTTATTACTACCTTCAGCTCTACCTTTCCTCTCCCAAATTGGAAGGGCAGGGAAATACCACTGAGATGATCTTGTCCTGCCCGAAGGCCTCCCTGCTTCGAGTTAAAGTCGGGATAAAGACTCATTACTGACTGGCCGTATGGGGCTGCAGAGCTGAAGGAATGAAATAACATCAAAGCTGAAAAGCACCTCTAAGAGTACTTCACCAGCCTCCTCCAGTCTACCACTCTCTATTTCTTTTTTTAAAAAAAGATTTATTTATTTATTTATTTATTTATTTGAAAGACAGAGTTACAGAGAGGCAGAGGCGGACAGAGGTGGGAGGGGTCTTCCATCTGCTGGTTCACTCCCCAAATGTCAGCAATGTCCAGAGATGGGCTGATTCGAAGCCAGGAGCCAGGAACTTCTTCCAGGTCTCCCATGCAGCTGCAGGGACTGCATCTTCTAATGCTTCCCAGGCCATAGCAGAGAGCTGGATCCAAAGTGGAGCATCCAGGATTCAAACCAGCACTCACTGCAAACGGCAGCTTTACCCACTATGCCACAGCAACAGCCCTGTAAATCTTTAAAAAAATATATACCACTTGGGAAGCCTACATCTCTTATTGGGATGCCTGGGGTTAAGTCCTGGCTTCACTACTAATCCCAGCTTCCTCTTAATGCAAGCCCTGGGAGGTAGCAGTTGATGTTTCTCCTGTGGGAGAGCTGGATTGGTTCCTAGCTCTTGGCTTCAGCCTAGTACACTCCTGGCTTCTGTAGGCACTTGAAGATGGGCACTCTATCTTTCCATCTCTTAAAATGAATAAAATTTTTAAAGCTTTTTTAAAAATTCAGTGGTTTAACTGGAAAATTCAACAGAAAGCTTTAATAGTAGGCTTGATCAAACAGAAGAAAGAATCCATGAGCATAGAGACAATATTCAAAGTTATCCAGTCCAAGGAGCTAAAAGAAAAAAGCCATTGGGAACTATGGAATGTCATCAAGAAACCTAACTTTTGCATAATATGGCTTTGTAAAAAAGAGAATAAAACAAATGCTTAAAAAAACGGCTAAAAAATCCTAAATCTTGGAAAGATACCAATATCCAGGCAGTGTCAATCAAATTCAATCCAAAAAGGAAATCACCAAAATACATAGTAATCAAGCTACCAATAATTCAAATAGAAAGACAAAATAATTTTTAAAAAATTCCCAAAGTAGCAAAAGGCAAGAAATATATTACACACAAGGGAAACATATTACCAGTATAAGCAGATTTCTTAGCAGAGATCCTGAAGACCAAGAAACAGTGGGATTATATATTTAAAGTGCTGAAGGAATAAAACTGCCAATCAAGAATGCTTTACCTGGATGGGCATTGTGGCACAGAGTTAAGCCATTGCTAGTGATTCCTGCACTCCATATCAGAATACCAGTTCAAGTCTTGGCTGCTCCACTTTCAACCCAGCTTCCTGCTAATGTGCCTGGGAAGAGGCATATGATAGTTCAAGTACTTGAATCCCTGCCACCAATGTGGGAGACCTGGCAGGAGCTACCAGCTCCTAACTTAGGCCTGGCCTACCCTCAGCTATTGTTGGTATTTGGGGAGTGAAACAACAGAAGAAAAATATTCCCCTCTCTGTCTTTCCCTCTCTCTGTCACTCCACTTTTCAGGTGATTAGAGCTATCATTCAAAAGTAAGGGAAAAATATAAACTTTCCTAGATGGAAATCAAAATGAGAACCACAATGAGCTATCATCTCACCCTAGTTAAAAAGACTATTATTAGAAAGGCAAAAAAATGAATATTGATGGAGGATGTGGAGAAAAGGGAAATCTCATACATTGTTGGTGGGAATGAAAATCAATTGTTATTAGGGAGAGCTGTATGAAGGTTCCTCAAAAAGCTAAAAATAGATCTACTATATGATCCAGCTATCTCAAAAGAAAAGAAATCGACATATCAAAGAGTTACCTGCACTCTTATGTTTATTACAATATTATTCACAATGGCCAAGCCATGAGGTCAAACTAGGTGCCCATTGATAGGTGAATGTCTAAAGATGTGGTATACATAGAAACTGTAATGCTATTCAGTCAAATGAAAAATCAAATCTTGTCATTTAGGTAAAATGGTTAGTAGTGGAAGATCATTTTGTAAAGTTTGGTTTATTTGAAAGGTAGAGTTATTGGGGAGAGAGAGAGAGAGAGATCTTCCATCTACTGGTTTACTCTCCAAACAGCTGCAACAGCCGGAGCTGAGCCAATCCAAAGCCAGGAGCCAGGAGCTTCTTCCCAGTCTTCCATGTGGGTGGCAGGGGCCCAAGTATTTGGGCCTTCCTCCACTGCTTTCCCAGGTGCAATACCAGAGAGTTGGGTTGGAAGTGCAACAGCTGGGACTCAAACTGGCACCCACAAGGGATGCCAGCTTGGCAGGCAGTGGCTTTACCCGCTATGCCACAGCACCGGCCCTGGAAGTAGGGGATCTTATGCTAAGTGAAATAAACCAGGCACAGAATGACAAATACTGCATGAGAATATGTGGAAACCTTAAAAAAAAGTTGATCTGACTATGAAATAGTGATTATTAGAGGTAGGGAAGGGTAGAGAGTAGGAGGCTGGATAATGAGTCCCAAAACACAGTTATATAGAAGGAATATATACATATTTCTAGCATTCCACAGTACTGTGGGGTGACTATAGTTCCCCATAACCTATTATATATTTTATTAAGAACTAGATGATGGGCCAATGTTGTGGCCTAACTGGTTAAAGCCGCCATCTGTGACAACACCAGCATGCCATAGGGATGCCAGTTCGATTCCCTGCTGCTCCACTTCTGATTCAGCTCCTTGCTAATGGCCTGGGAAAAGCATCAGAAGATGGCCCAAGTACTTGGTCCCATGAACCCAAGTGGGAGACCCGGATGAAGCTCCTGACTCCGGGCTTCAGCCTAGCTCAGCTCTGGCCATTGTGGCTACTTGGGAAGTGAACCAGCAAATGAAAGCTCAATCTCTAAATAAATAAATAAATCTTTTTTAAAAAGATGCATTTATTTATTTGAAAGAGTTAGAGAGAGAGAGAGAGGGAGGGGGAGAGAGAGAGAGAGAGAGAGAGAGAGAAAGCAGAGGCAGAGAAATATTCCATCTGCTTATTCACTCCCCAAATGGCCAAAATGGCCAGAGCTGAGCTGATCCAAAGGCAGGAGCCAGGAGCTTCATCCAAGATTCCTTCCAATGTGTGTACAAGGGGCCCAAGTACTTGGGCCATCTTCTGCTGCTTTCCCAGGTACATTAATAGGGAGCTGGATCTGAAGTAGAGCAGCCGGGTCTCAAACTGGTGCCCATATGGGATGTCAGCACCACAGGTGTCGGATTTACTCACTATGCCACAATACTTGCCCCAGTAAATAAATCTTAAAATAAAACTAGACGAGAGGAGCTTAAAAGTAACAAACATAATGAAGATGATAAGGAGATAGACATGCTAAATACTGTGATTTATTTGTACACACTATATAAATGTCTTAAAAATCACACTGTATCACATAAATATATGCAATTATTACATTTTAATAAAAATATATAGGCCGGCGCTGCAGCTCACTAAGCTAATCCTCCACCTGCAGCGCTGGTACACCGGGCTCTAGTCCCAGTCAGGGCACGGGATTCTGTCCCAATTGCTCCTCTTCCAGTCCAGCTCTCTGCTGTGGCCTGGGAAGGCAGTGGAGGATGGCCCAAGTGCTTGGGCCCTGCACCTGCATGGGAGACCAGGAGGAAGCACCTGGCTCCTGGCTTTGGATCGGCACAGCGCGCTGGCCGTAGCAGCCATTTGGGGGGTGAACCAACGGCAAAAAGGAAGACCTTTCTCCCTGTCTCTCTCTCTCACTGTCCACTCTGCCTGTCAAAAAAAAATAAGAAGAACAAATATGCATTTAAGGAGATAAATATGTTAATTAGCTTGAATCAGTAATTACACATTGGGTGCCACTGTTGTGGTGCAGCAAGCTAAGCTGCCACCTTCAATGCCAACACCCACTATCAGAGTACCAGTTCAAGTCCAGGTTGTTGTGCTTTCAATCCAGCTCCCTGCTAATACGCCTGGGAAAGCAACAGAAGATGAACCAACTGCTTGAGTTCCTGCTATCTATGTGGGAGACCTGGATGAAGCTCCTGGCTCCTGGATTCAGCCTGGACAAGCCAGGCCATTGAGGTCATTTATGGAGTGAACCAGTGGATAGAAGGTTCTCTCTCTCTCTCTCTGTCTCCCTTTCTTTCTCTCTTTCTCTCTCTCCTTTTCTCTCTTTCTCTCTCCCTCTCTCTCTCTCTCTCTCTCTCTCTCTCTTTCCAATACATAAACCTTTTTTAAACAAAAACAATTACACATTGTACAATATATATACAACATCACTGTTTCTCCCATAAGTATTAATAATTATAATGTTTCCCAAAAAGGGAATAATTTATATCTCTGTGGAAATACCTGTATATAGAGTCTTCAGCTACATTTTGAGTTTTTAATCAGATTTACTTGCATGAAATGAATAATTAATCCAATAAATTCAGGCTGTTTTTAAGAATTAAAGTGTTCTTTTTGTATTCAAAAAAATAATCAGGCTATTTATTGGAGGAGGGAGACATTTTGGAGACAGGAAATCCATATAGGCCAAGTAATCTATTCATCATCCAAATCACAACACTTCTGATAGTGAAAGAGATCATAATTATTAATTATACTAAATATACTGAAAAGTATAAACGAACTCTTCCAAGCAAATTGTATCTATTCCAAGACATAGAGTCATCCTTCAACTAGAGACCTTAGAAATAATTCAGGTATCTTTAAAAAGAAATAATATGGGCCTGAACTAAAGCAATTGAAATAGATATGGACAGAAAGTGCTTATATTTAAGAATTGATGAGGTAATATGAACAGGGCCTTCAGACTAAATCTGTGTGTGTGTGTGTGTGCACGTGCAGAAATATAGTAGGAGAAACATGAAATGAGGTAGGATGTCTGGATTTCCTAGCTTAGAAGACTCAGAAATTAATTAAAATAAATTTAGTCTGTGTATTTTATTCAGAGTCCACACAGTCTTGCTGGGTCATTGAATTTTAGTCTGCGCAGAAGTCCTGAGGCCTTAATTAAAGCACTGGAGCTATTTAACTTTTTCTACATTAAAGCAAAAGATATAATTCCAGTTTCTAAATGAATTGACACAATGACTGGATTTAATTGGAATCATATAGGGTTTTTCCATATCATAGACATCACATTGCATTTACATATTTTGTTTATTTTTGTCTCCCTTCAAATACATGTTTTGGAGTATTACATATTATATATGAAATTAGCTCCAAGAAGGCAGTGTCTTGATCTGCCTTGGATCAAAACTGACACATAACAGGTGTTCTGTAAATATTTTTCAAACAAATTCACGATTTAAATCCTCAATGAATACTTTGGGAAATCTGTTACCAACTTCTTACAGTTAAAGTATTAGGAATTCTAATGGTCTCAGTTTTGGAAGCAGTTGCCAATAAAGTGTACCGTTTTTTTCCTCTCCAGGAATCAGAGGTATCTCCCCTTCGTATGTCTGGTGAAATCTTTGTAAATAGACCATATTCCAGCAGGCTCAACTATGTGATCATTATGATCCTAACCTGTCATGTCCCCTACAACCTTGACTAAGACACTTGTGAGATGATGTTTTGAAAGATATATTTAGAGATTATTAATAGACTATATCCGGAGTTAGCTTCCCTCTTAATACTCAAAGCTACTAGTATGTTGTATTATTCATTCTGAAACATCCGGAGGCATCCTGCCTTGAACTCTACCCTTAAACCTTCTGGCTTTTGCTGTTGTGTGAATAATTAGATGAAAAAATCTTTTAACACTACATGATATGTTACTACTGTGGTGACTTCCTGAATTTCATTCTAATAGAGTTCAACAGTAAATATTCTCAAAGTAATACTATAATGGAATCTAGTTCAAATTCTTGAATCTGCAAGTAAAATTTTGCTTTGTAACCTGCCAAAGATTCAGCTGGGCTTGGCAGCTCTGAAATCCTCTGCAACTTTTCTTGAGCACTGATTTCCTGCACTTTGCTGTATTGCTGAGCCGAGCCTCTTTATAAAATCTTATGAGTTATCTACTGTGTTTATATTGGAAGCCATTCCTTTAATTTCCGAGATGTAGGATATCAAAGTAAAGTATTGAGCCATTTAATTTTTTTTCTTTTATTTTAAAGGCAGAAAAACAGACAGAGACAGACAGAGATCTTCTATCCTCTAGTTCACTCCTCAAAAGTCCACAACAGCTGGGACTGGGTCAGGTCAAAACCAGGAGCCAGGAGCTCAATCTGTATCTCTCACATGCGTGCTTGAGACCCAGGCATTTGATCCATCACCTATGCCATCCATTGTGCACATCAGCAGAAAGCTGTATTGGAAGCAGAGCAGGGATATGAACCCAGGCACTCCAACGTGGAAGGCAGGCATCTCAAGTGCTGTTTAAATCATTACACCAAATGCCCGTCCATTGGACTATTTTAATTGTCAGACTCAGTTAAGTCTGTAGAACTTGTCTTCAGTTCCGTACACAAGATGATACCACAACTCCATCTAAGAAATTTTCAGGATTTTGGTTTAGACAAGTGAGACTGTGGAAAACTTGTTAAAGACCTTACCAAAAGTTGATGAAAGCTGGAGGCATTGCAAGAATGCTTAAAGAGTTAAGCAAGGAAGCCACACATTTATTAATACTTTTTAAAAGACAGAATGTGTATATTCTATCTTTTAAAATTTCTCTAAACATTATGAAGATGATGATAATAGTAGCAATAGAAAGAATGTAAGATCTAAAGCGAGCATCATGGCACAGTGGGTTTAACCTCTGCTTATGATGCTAGCATCTCATATCAGAGTGCTGGTTCAAGTCCCAGCTACACTGTTTCTCATTCAGTTTCTTGCAAATGCATGTGGAAAGGCAGCAAAAGATGGCCCAAGTATGTGAGCTCCTGTCACCCATGTGGGAGAACAGGATGGTGTTCCTAGTACCTAGATTCTGACTGGTTCAGTTCTGGCTGTTGTGGGCATTAGGGGAGTGAACCAGTGGATAAGAACTCTCTGTCCATCTTTCTTCTCTGTCACTCTGCCTTTCAAATGAATAAGTAAATATTTAAAAAGAGAGAGAAGAATGTAAGATCCTCAACATATAGCAAAGTAACTAACAACAATTCTCAAATATACCGTTCTACCCTGCCTTCCTTAAAAATACAATCACTGTTTAATGTATACTAATTCGTAAATTTGAGATGACAGATTTCTGGCTTCATAATGCTGTTTGCTAACTTGTACCTCATAAATCTGAGTATCGTTTTCTTCCTTTTAAAAATTTTCTTAATTGCTGCAAGATATACACAGCATAAAATTTATCATCATACCCATATTTAAATGTAGAGTTCACAGTTTTAAGGACATTTACATTGTTGTGAAACCCATATTAACAATACTTTTCAAACTTACAAAACTACAATTCCATACCCATTAAACAACCTCATCCCATCCTTTCTCTGGCTCCTAGCAACTAGCATTATACTTCCTGTGTCTATGAATTTGACTACCCTAGATATCTCATGTGAGTGGAATTATATAGTGTTTGTCCTTTTGTGGCTAGCTTATTTCAATCATAATGCTGTCTTCAGGGTTCACATGAGTATGCCAAGATTGTAGAATGTGTCAGAATGTCTTTCCACTTTAAGACTGAATAATATGGGGCCGGCGCTGTGGCACAGTTGGTTAACACCCTGGCCTGAAGTGCTGGCATCCCATATGGGCACCGGTTCAAGACGTGGCTGCTCCTTTTCTGTTCCAGCTCTCTGCTGTGGCCTAGGAAAACAGTAGAAGATGGCCCAAGTCCTTGGGCCCCTGCACCCACATGTGAGACCTGGAGGAGGCTCCTGGCTCCTGGCTTCGGATCAGCACAGCTCTGGCCGTGTGGCCAATTGGGGAGTGAGCCATCGGATGGAAGACCTCTCTCTCTCTCTCTGTGTAACTCTGATTTTCAAATAAATAAATAAAATATTTTTAAAAAATACTGAATAATATTTCATTGTATATGTGTATTACATTTTGATTATCTACTCATCCTTCACTGGGCACTTGAGTTGCTCCCAACTATTGGCTACTATGAATAATGCTGCTATAAATATGTGTGTACAAATATTTCTTTGGCTCCCTGCTTTCAAGGGCACTTCAAAATGTTTGTTGACAATGAATATTATGAAAAAACTATGCCTGGATTTCAACTTTTCACCATATACTTATATTTTAATACTAAGTACCCATGTACACGCAGAAGTGGAATTGCTGGATCATGTAGTAATTTTGCTTATAATTTTTTGAGTGACTGCCGTACTGTTTTCCATAGCAACTATAACAATTTTAAATTCCCACCAGCAATGCACAAATATTCTAATTTCTCAACATCTTTATCAGTAATTGTTATTTTGTGTCATTTTGATAATAGCCATCCTAGTGACTGTGAGATGGTATCTCATTAGGGTTTTGATTTGCATTTCCCTAATGATTAGAGTGTATTCTCATGGGCTTATTGTTAATTTATATATCTTCTTTAGAGAAATGGTTATTCAAGATATTTGCCCACTTTTAAATCAAAATGTTCGGTTTTGGTTTTGGTTGTTCAATTCTTGGTGATTTTAAATACATTTTTATATTAGTTAAATATCAGATACAAGATTTGCAAATATTTTCTCACATTTCATAGGTTGTCCTTTTATTCTATTGATAGTGTCTTTTGATGCACAAAAGGGGTCAGAATTGTGGCATAGTAAGTTATGCTGCCGCCTGCAACATTGGCGTCCCCTATGCACTTCAGCTCCGCTTTCGATACAACTCCCTACTAATGTGCTGAGGAAAGCAGCAGAAAATGGCTTAAGTCCTTGGGTCCGTGCACCCATGTGGGAGTCTCAGATGAAGCTCCTGGCTCCTGGCTTCAGCCAGATAAGTTTTAATTTTTAAATAGTCCAAGAAAATAAGCTGAATTCAATTGTTGAAAAAGAAAAAAATGAATTTGTCCAGATTTTTCCTTTTTAAAAAAAAAAGATTTATTTTACTTGAAAGTCAGAGTTACACAGAGAGAGAGAGAGACAGGGGGAGAGAGAGAGAGAGAGAGAGGTGTCTTTCATCCACTGGTTCACTCCCCAATTGGCCACATCGGCTGGAGCTACACCAATCTGAAGCCAGGAGCCAGAAGCTTCCTCCAGGTCTCCCATGTGGGTGCAGGGGCCCAAGGACCTGGGCCATCCTCTACTGCTTTCCCAGGCCACAGCAGAGAACTGGATTGGAAGTGGAGCAGCGGGGTCAGCGCCCTTATGGAATGCCAGCACTGCAGGCAACGGCTTTACCTGCTACGCCACAGCGCCAAGCCCCAGATTTTTCTTAAATAGGATTCTGTCTTCATATCTGGAAAATTATAACACATAAGGAATCTGTAAAACCAGTGGATGAGGAGTAGACTTTAGTAAAACCTCTTACCTTTCTTTGTATGTCCCATGCCACTGATAACACACACTCAAGAAAATAATAAACACAAAAATGAACAACAGCACCCTGTGAGAAATTAAACAGTGGCCTAATAGACAGACTTGTTTCCATTCTGAATGGAAGAACCTGGCCAGATGTCCAAGAGTCCAATATCCTTTATTGGGTCATAGGCTTCAGGAGTTCTGTGAAGCCCCAGAAATGTTCTGCCAGTTTTTACGTGTTTGTACAGATGTGTATTTCTCTAAGGAGAAATAGCTTTTATCCGGTTTTCAGAGATGGCTACTTACAACCCAAATCAAGTCCAAAAACCACTGGTGTATGGATGTCACCTCTCTGGTGTTGTGAAAGATCTTTGTGGAAGCGCAGCCATCATTACTGCAAGGTAAACATTGGTTTAAGCAGGCATTATTTAATTGGAATTCACAACTTCATCCACTATAGTTCCTTCAAATGCCAAAAGAGTTTTTAGATGCTTAGTTCAAAATTAAGATGCTAGAGTATATAATTTTTAGTATTTAAACTAAATAATTTTTAGTATTTTCTTCACTGGCTATTTCTTACTCAGAGAAGCAGCACTGCACAATTTGAAGCCCTTTGCCCCATGGTCTTTTCACTTTTAATTGTTGAAATTTTTATTTAGTGGAGCATTTGACTATAATGTAAATTAAAAATTTGTTATCTCGAAAAGAAAAAAAAATTTATCCATGTTGTAAAAATAAATAAACTCTTTGATGAAAGTAGTGAAGCTAATTAATATCTCAAGTAGTGAAGACTGCAGAGTGACAGTGAAATAACAACTTTCTATTCTTAAAGTACTGAAACCGCTATTTTTCATTTTTATTTATTTTATTCGAAAGAAGGACAGAAAGAGAATATCCATCTACTGGTTCACTTCCCAAATGCCCACAACAGCCAGAGCTGGGCCAGGCCAAAGCCAAGATTCAGGAACTCCACGCACATCTACCACATGGGTAGCAGGGTCCCAAGTACTTGAGCCATCACTGCTGCTTTGTATAGTGCGCGTTAGCAGGAAGCTGGATCTGAAGGAGAGGGGTCACTTAATCCCAAGCTTTTCAATATGTGATATGGGTATCACAAGTGGAAGCAGCTTAACCTGCTGTGTCACAACACTCACCCCTCTCATAACATTTTTTAACCACTTCTCCTACAGCATGTATGATATTGCATTACTGGATTTTCTTATTCACCTTCCCTACTATAAGAACTTTTTTTAACTTTTATTTAATGAATATAAATTTCCAAAGTACAGAATATGGATTACAATGGCTTACCCCCCATAACGTCCCTCCAACCTGCAACCCTCCCCTTATCTACTCCCTCTCCCCTTCCATTCACATCAAGATTCATTTTCAATTCTCTTTATATACAGAAGATCAGTTTAGCATATATTAAGTAAAGATTTCAACAGTTTGCTCCCACACAGAAACACAAAGTGAAAAATACTGTTTGAGTACTAGTTATAGCATTAAATCTCAATGTACAGCACACTAAGGACAAAGATCCTACATGAGGAGTAAGTGCACAGTGACTCCTGTTGTTGACTTAACAAATTGACTATAAGAACTTTTTGAGAGTAGTGACTAAGTTATCAGTGTGCATATTGGTACTTGGTGCATTATAAACAATAAGTGTTTGCTGAATGAATAACTGATCACTCTTTATTTGAATCTGCTAAGTGTTCCCTCCTCAGTGAGGCTTTCCCTGGCAACCTTATCTAAAATACCATTGAAGCGGGCATTTGAATTTGCAGTTAAGACACTCCTTGTGAATCTCACATCCTATATTGGAGTGCCTGGATTCAAGTCCTGGCTCTGCTCCTGATTCCAGCTTCCTGCTAATGTACATCCTAGGAGGCAGCAGGTGACTACTAATGTAGTTGAGCCCTTTCCACATATATGGGAGAGCCAGATTGACCTCCTGGCTCTTGGTCTGGGCATTGCAGACATTCGGGGAGTGAAACAAAATATGGGAGTTCTCTGTGTCTCTCTGTATCTGTCTCTGTCTCTCTGGCTTTCCAATAAATAAAATAAATAAATAATTTTAAAGATAGCCCCTCTAGTTGCTTCCTATCAATCCATTAACTTCTTTCATTTTTCTTCTTAATAATAATCAGTTATATACTTGTTTCTTAATATTTATCTCCTTCACCATATTTTAAGCTCATAAGTGCAGGGATTCTGTTCAATCTTGTATCTCTAGTACTTGTAACAGTGTAACACACATAGGAGGCACTAATTTTTTTAAAAGATTTATTTATTTATTTATTTGAAAGTCAGAGTTACACAGAGAGAGGAGAGGCAGAGGGGGGGGTCTTCCATCCAATGGTTCACCCCCCAATTGGCTGAAATGGCTGGAGCTGGGCCAATTTGAAGCCAGGATCCAGTAGCTTCTTTCAGGTCTCCCACTTGGGTGTAGGGGCCCAAGGACTTAGGCAATCTTCTACTGCTTTCCCAGGCCATAGCAGAGAACTGGATCAGAAGTGGAGCAGCCAGGTCTCGAACCAGCGCCCATATGAGATGCTGACACTTCAGGCCAGGGCGTTAACCCACTGTGCCACAGTGACGGCCCGGAGGCACTACTTTTTGATAAATGAATGCATCTCAATGCTCCATCTCCAAAGAACTCAGCAGGTATTCAGTTAACACACCTGAACTTCCTTACAAAACTGCTATATGGATCAATGATTCAATGTTTGACAAAAACATAGAAATGTAATTATTATTTTAATACAATTATTGTAAATATTAAACTCCTAGAATTGGTGTTACCTATAAAGATTTTATAATATCAATTTTTCAAATCTCCACCCCAAACAGGATGAGATGGCTTTACTGTGTAATTCTACAAAAACATTTCAAAGATTATTTTAGCAACCACTTGCTAAAATGAGTCAATGACATTTTAGCAGAAATCACAATTCTCATGGACAGGGACATAGTATAATCTTGCTGAAACTTGAAAGAAATCCAACAAAAAATGAATCTATGGTTTTGTATCATTATTTTTGCCAGAGTAAGAAATAGTTTATGTCCATATTAAGTAAAGATGAATCAATATAAGTGCTGAATGTATTTATCCAGACTAATATAGATCCATCATGAACAGGCACTTGTTATATAATGGAAAGATAATTATAAATCTAATACACTGCTATAATTGGATAAGTTTTGATATCAACAATAACATCAGACATTGCAAAAGCTATTTCCTGCTTTAAAGGAATAATATTTTAAAGCTTTTTTTTAAAAAAAATTAGGTAAGAAAGTTCTCTCCACCTATTTAATGCTCTACATAAGAAAATTATACCATACAAACAGTTAAATAATTTAGGGTTTTTTGGATTTTACAGTGTAAAAATTGCCTTATCTCTACACTTTAGCTTTTAAAAAAACTGTTAACATTCGCTACAAAGAAAATCACTGAAGATTTCATAATGCTTCACATATTATTAGTGTATTTTTGGATGACAATGCAATTTACCCATTACAAAAAAAAACCTGCAAATCTCACAAATTATCCAGTTATTAGCAAGCTTAGGCTTCAGAATTGGTTACACAAAATCAGAATTTATAACCTTATATTCAGTTAATGATCTACTATCTTCAGTCTCTACTGAATTTAAATTAGAATAGGTGATGGATTTTTGTATACCACTGGGAATAAAACTGTTCTGTGTAATGTAAATTGATACTGAACAATTATGCAAAATTATTCTGTGGAATTAAAAAAGATTTATTACATTGGTCAACTTTCCAAATCCCATGATTGGTAAAAATTCAGATGATTAAGGAACTTATATTGCTCCTAAAGTCACATTTTTTTTTCAAACTACCATTGCAGTTGCTCAAATCTCCATTAAGTAACTGGAAAAAAACTAACAGGTACAGTAAAAGGATTAGATTATTGGTAGATTCAACAAGCTATCATACAAATATGGGAAACTAAGAACCCCAGATCTTAGTTTTCAAATAGTCATTATGATGGACTATATGTATGGCTTTGTAAGAGATAATACATCTAAGTGGAGAGGTCTAAGAATGAGGCCCAGTGTATGAGGATGAACTTTGCTTTGCAGAAATCCATATGGGAAGCCACAAAGGAAAGATATGCATGATGAGACCCAAACAACATGGGCAGTGGTGGTGGGGTGAAGCAGAGTATGATGAGGCCAAGGTTGGAAGATGGTGTCTTGGTTACTAAAAATGGTCCTGAAAAGAAGAGCAAATCAACATAGATACAGTGTAAAAGTCCTCCATTATATCAAGACTAGTTTTGGAAGCAGTTGTTCTCTTTATATTCAGAGAGATGGGTCATGCCAATAAGGAATTTAGGAAGTGATGATGAGAGACCTGTTCACGTCTAGGGACACTAAGTGTCATGGAACGGAAGAAAAGTTTAGCCATTGGAGACTGGAAACTACCGATATTGGTGAGACATCAGAGCTAAGGTTCAGCTTAAGGGCCTGTCTCAAGAAGGGAGGATTACTAAGCAATGTGATTGGGCAGCAATAAAAGGTGGGATTCTTAGTTAGAATCCTAGGAGTGTCTGATATCCTCTTGAAAGAAATTAAGGCAAATCTGGCAGGAGTACTAGATAGACAGCTAATACTAGGGAATGGTCCCTAGGAGTCTGTGATGAGTAGTTAACTTGATATAGCTGGGAGCAGAAAAAGCCAAAGGGTGAGTTCTTCAGGGAATGCTGACAGGCAAAACCAGGGAAGCCAAAATCAGTTGTCACATCCAAACTGAAGGAGCAAGTCATGGACTAGAATAGCAATATCGATCCAAAATGTTGAGTGAAGCAGGAAAGGGAAGAGAAAGGAGGGGGCAAAGTGAGAGGATCCAAGGCAATTTGCTCAGAGCTGGATCAACTAGGTCTAAGGAATCTGGATCAAGGCTTACGAATTCTGTAGATAGGCCCACTGAGAGAGGTCTCAGCATGAAAATGAGGGTTCTTAAAGACAACTACTATGAGAAGAAGAGGAAGAAAGAGGCTAAAGAAACAAGGCCATGGCTGACATGATTCTCAGATCTACTAACAAGGAAACTTTGTGGAACATTATTATCAAAAATAGCTGTTTCAGGGGCAGGCATTTGATGCAGCAGCTAAAGTCTCTGCTTATGAAGAAGCCCACATCCCAAGTGCGAGTGCCTGGTTAGTGTTCCAGCTACTGTGCTTGTGATCCAGCTTTCTGCTAATATGCACTCTGGGAAGCAGCAGCAATGGCTCAGATACCTGGGTCCCTGCAACCCATGTGGGAGACCAGACTCCTGGCTGCAGCCTGACACAGACCTGGATATTGCAGGCATTTGGGGAGTGAACCAGTGACAGGAAGATTCTCTCTCGTTCTTTCTCCTTCTCTCTCTCTCTCCCCTCTATTGTACTGCCTTTCAAATAAAAAATGAATGACTTTGAGTTATGAGAATTTAGATAAGATCCACAATAATTCTGTTTGGAATGAGGATGGAGAATTTCAAGGAGGACTTCAGAAAATTGATATTTAAACCTAACCTTAAATAATGAGTAGGTGAGGCCAGTGTTGTGGTGCAGCAGGTTAAGCTGCCACATGCAATATTAGCATCTCATATCAGAATGCTGGTTTGAGTCCTGTCTGCACTGCTCTGATCCAGATCCCTGCTAATGTGCCTCAGAAAGCAGAACATTGTCCAAGTACTTGAGCCCTGACAATCATACAGGACACCAGGATGGAATTCCAGGCTCCTGGCTTTGGCCTGGCTCAGACCCAACTGTTACAGCCATTTGAGGTGAACCAGCAGATGGAAGATTTCTTTCTCTCTCAGTCTCTCCCTTTCTCTTTGTCATCTTGCCTTATTTCAAATAAATAAATCTTCAATTAAAAAAGTGAGTAAGAAATTGCTATGTGAAGGGAGGAAAAGAGTAGAAGACATTCCATGTAATTGGAACAGTATGAGCAAAGATACAGGTTTCTGAAAGTGTAATTTTAATATATGTTGTGTACATATATAATTGTTCATAAGGTTTTTCTTAGAAGCATAAATAAGATAGTAAGGAAAATCAGATGTAGTGAAACTTTCCCTCCTTAGCTCCCACACAGAAAATATCTCCCTTCTCTTCCACTGCTCCCACACAGAGTTTTACTTTTCTTAAGAAAAGATTTATTTATTTATTTGGAAGGCAGAGTTATGGAGAGGTAGAGAGACAGAGGGAGAGAGAGAGAGAGAGAGATCTTCCCTCTGCTGATTCAGCTGGTTCACTTCTCCAGATGGCCACAATGGCTGGAGCTGAGCCAATCCAAAGGCAGAAGCCAGGAGCTTCTTCTGGGTCTCCCACACGAGTGCAGGGGCCCAAGGACTTGGGCCATTTTCTACTGCTTTCCCAGGCCATAGTAGAGAGCTCGATCGGAAGTGGATCAACCGGGACTTGAACTGGCACCCATGTGGGATGCTGGCACTGCTTTACCCACCATGCCACAGCGCCGGCCCCAGAGTTTTAGTTTTATACATATAGCGTTAATACATTTTGGCTGGTATAGCAAAAATATCACACACTGGACAGTTTATATAACATTTCTCACAGTCTAGAGGATGGAAGTCTTACATCTAGGCACTGACAGATTCAGTGTTATTTGAAGTCTTATGTCCTATTTCATGAATGACTACCTTCTTGCTGTGGTCCTCCCATGATGGAAGAGGTGAAGGAGCTTTGCATGGCCTCCTTCATAAGGGCACTAAACCCATTCATGAGGGCTCCGCTCTCATGTCCTAATCACCTACCAAAGGCCCCACCTCTTAATACCCACACGTCTAAATACCAACTCATTGATGGTTAGAATTTCAACATATGAATGGGGGGAGACACAAACAATAATCCATAATGCACACACACACAACACTTTCCCATATTTTGTAGCTCACTTCTTCATTCTTGATGAGTGGGGTGGGGGGTTTATATACTCCAAGCTGAGGAAATTCTAAATGTATGGGAAGGCAATGATGTTTTCATGCCTCTTCTGAGGAAATAAATCTAGAACAGGTTATCCAGCTGTCACAAAATGGAAAGTAGAGAAGCCAGGAAGACATGATTTCCATGTCACAAGACTGGATATCCTGTTGGCAAACCAGGAAGGTTGCCTACATAGTGGCTCCCAACTGCATACCAAAGTGAACACAAAATGTGGGGCAATCCATGAGCCAGTCTTCACCAAGACCCTCCTGTGCACACAGTGTTGTGCAGTGTCTCTTGCTAGTGCAACTGGTAATAACCAGTGAGATGAAAACATTTACTAGGTTGTGTAGACATTTAAAAGCCAAGAGGATCAAGTATCTTAAAGGATATGACAGGAACTCAGTCAGCTATAATCAGATAACTAAAAATAGGGTGAGACTTGGTTTATATTAAATTCTATCTGAAGTGCAGTAGTGGAGCAGAGGGGTTACCATTTGAAAATGCTACCAAGCCTTTCTGTAAAGTGAAGAATTTTTATAATCTGAGCATAAACCCTTTTAATTTATCTTTATGCTTTAGAAATCTGGATTTGGGGATGCATAGTTTAGAAATTAATACTGAAGAATGTCAGTCACATGTTTGTATTAGCATTCTATACACAAAGAGGCTTGATAAATGTTGATTGAAAAACTGAAGGAATCATCATGAGATTTTTTTGTTTATATTTATATTTTATTTTATTTAATGAACATAAATTTCCAAAGTACAGCTTATGGATTACAATAGCTTCCCCCCCATTACAATAGCTTCCCCCCCATAACTTCCCTCCCACCCACAACACTCCCCTCTCCCACTCCCTCTCCCCTTCCATTCATATCAAGATTAATTTTCAATTATCTTTATATACAGAAGATCAACTTAGCATATATTAAGTAAAGATTTCAACAGTTTGCACCCACACAGAAACACAAAGTGTAAAATATTATGAGTACTAGTTATAGCATTAATTAAACACCTAAGAGTAATTGTGTATTAATTACAGAGTTCAACCAATAGTTTTAAGTACAACATTAAAAAATACTAAAAGGGTAAAGCATTAAGTTCTTCTTTTCTTTTTCTTTTTTTTGTTATATAGTTATTTTTTTTATTTAATAAATGTGAATTTACAAAGTGCAACTTTTGTATTGTTGTGGCTTCCCCCCACCCAACCTCGCTCCCTCCCGTGGCCCTCCCCTCTCCCACTCCCTCTCCCATCCCACCCTTCATCGAGTTTCATTTTCAATTACCTTCATATACTGAAGATCAACTTAGTATATACTAAGCAAGGATTTCAACAGGCTGCACTCACACAACCACACAAGGTATAGGGTATTGTTT
The DNA here is from genome assembly GCF_964237555.1 of Oryctolagus cuniculus. Taxonomy (NCBI): domain Eukaryota; kingdom Metazoa; phylum Chordata; class Mammalia; order Lagomorpha; family Leporidae; genus Oryctolagus; species Oryctolagus cuniculus. The sequence goes on along the minus strand of NC_091453.1, from coordinate 44,490,138 downwards.
GACTAGTAGTGTTGTTTTTCAAGTTTCATAGTAGAACACATTAAGGACAGAGATCCTACCTGGGGAGCATGTACTCAGTGACTCCCGTTGTTGATTTAACAATTGGCACTCTTATTTATGACGTCAGCAATCACCTGAGACTCTTGCTATGAGCTGTCTAGGCTATGGAAGCCCCTTGAGTTCACCGACTCTGAACTTGTTTAGTCAAGGCCATATCACAGTGGAGGTTCCTTCCTCCCTTCGGAGAAAGGCACCTCTCTCCTTGATGGCCTGTTCCTTCTGCTGGGGTCTTGTTCACCAGGATCTTTCACTTAGATTGTTTTTTGCCACCGTGTCATGCCTTTCCATGCCTGTGAGACTCTCATGGACCTTTTAGCCGGATCCGAATGTCCCAAGGGTTGATTCTGAGGCAGGAGTGCTGCCATTCTATGAGTCAGCTGTGTGTCCTGTTTCCCCCGCAGGATCATTCTCTCCCTTTTAATTCTTTTTTATTTATTTATTTATTTATTTTTTGAAAGGCAGAGTGGACAGTGAGAGAGAGAGACAGAGAGAAAGGTCTTCCTTTGCTGTTGGTTCACCCTCCAATGGCTGCTGCGGCCGGCGCGCTGCGGCCGGCGCACCGCACTGCCGATGGCAGGAGCCAGGTGCTTCTCCTGGTCTCCCATGGGGTGCAGGGCCCAAGCACTTGGACCATCCTCCGCTGCACTCCCTGGCCACAGCAGAGGGCTGGCCTGGAAGAGGGGCAACCGGGACAGAATCCGGCGCCCTAACCGGGACTAGAACCTGGTGTGCCGGAGCTGCAAGGCGGAGGATAGCCTAGTGAGCCAAAGCGCCGGCCCTCTCCCTTTTAATTCTATCCTTCGTTATTTGCTTACACTGGTCTTATTTGTGAAATCTCATCGACACATACCCTATCTTTTTGATCGGTTGTGTATTTATGCTTATCGCTTTACCAAGTGCGTTGGCATTGGTACCTGCCTCCTTGGTAAGATTGAGTTGAAATCCCCTGGCACATTTCTAGTTCCACCTTTGGAGGTAAGTCCGAGTGAGCATGTGCCAACCTACGTATCTCCTCCCTCTCTTATTCCCACTCCTATGTTTAACAGAGATCACTTTTCTGTTAATTTTAAATGCCTAAGAATGATTGTGCATTGATTACAGAGTTCAACCAGCGGTCTTATGTAGAACAAACAGAGCAACAACAACAACAAAAATACTAAAAGGAATAAAATAATAAGTTGTTCTTCAACAGTCTAGACATCATGAGATTTTAAGACCTGTCATTTGAAGCTGAAAGGACTGTTAGAGATAACCAAGCTTGTGGTTTTTAAAGTCTTTTGTAGTGGTGGGGCCCAAAATCCATTTTTAAAAAAGAAGCCTACTATGCAATTTTTTAAACTTTTATTTAATAAATATAAATTTTCAAAGTACAACTTTTGGATTACAGTGGCTTTTCCCCCCCATAACCTTCCTCCCACCCGCAACAATCCCATCTCCCACACCCTCTCCCATCCCATTCACATCAAGATTCACTTTCAATTATCTTTTTATACAGAAGATCAATTTAGTATATACTAAGTAAAGATTTCAACAGTTTGCACCCACACAGAAACACAAAGTGTAAAATACTGTTTGAGTACTAGTTATACCATTAATTCACATAGTACAACACGTTAAGGACAGAGATCCTACATGGGGAGTAAGTGCACAGTGACTCCTGTTGTTGATTTAACAATTGACACTCTTGTTTATGGCGTCAATAATCACCCGAGGCTCTTGTCATGAGCTGCCAAGGCTATGGAAGCCTCTTGAGTTCGCCAACACCGATCTTATTTAGACAAGGCAATAGTCAAAGTGGAAATTCTCTCCTCCCTTCAGAGAAAGGTACCTCCTTCTTTGATGGCCCCTTCTTTCCACTGGGATATCAGTAAGTATTTATTTATATCAGTTAGTATTTATTTGTTCTTATTTTAAAGATGAGGAGACAGAGAAACAGACAAAGATCTCTACTGGTTCGTTCCTCATACTCCCACAATATTCAGGGCTGGAACAGGATGAAGCCAGGATCCTGGAACTCAATCTGCGTCTCTGATGTGGGCAACAGGGGCCAGATATTTAAGACATCACCTTCTGCTTTTCAGGGTATATATTAGCAGGAGGCTGGAATCACAGAAGCAGAGTAGGCTCTATACCCAGGCACTCTGTTATGGGATGAAAGCCTTCCAAGCAGCCTTTAACAGCTATATCAAATATGCCCCCTAATATGGAATCTTGATATGTAAAACAGATTAAAAAATCTATTCTGAAGCAGTTACAGAAAGCTTTCTCACCCAGCCCAAAGTTCTTCTCTGAACTCCTTTCACGGGCAGGGGAAATGAGATCCAAAGATGGAAATGCCTTATTCATTCATTCACATATTCATTTGTCAAATATTTGTTGCATTATAGCTACATGTCTAGAACTGTGGACCATGTGCTGAGACTACAAGAGTGAAAAAGAAGAGACAGGATCCAGAGCGTAAATGATCTTAGATAAAAGCAAAGTCACTTCTTATATTGAAGTACAAAGGAAGGCAGAGAGTATGGCTACAGATGCAGTAAGATGCAGTAGAAGGAAAAGAAGAATTTGCTTTATATGGCTTACATTTTCTCAGTAAGGTATGAAACAAGATCATCAGCTCAAAGTAAGGAGGTAAGGACATACAGGAGACTTGAGGAAAGGGAAAATATGATATAATCTCAGGAAATAGAAAGTCAGCCTATTAGAAAAAAAAATTCCACAATTTCCAAGCAGAAGTAAGAATCAAACACAAAATTCCTAACTCATTGCATAAACTTAACCAAATGCCAATTAGGCTGAAAAAGCAGCTCAGGAAGGAAAGACCTCTGACACTTGGCTTTATACTAGCCTCAAATTTAGGCCACAAGCACCCTGCTTGCTGCTGCCAGGCACCCAGCAAAAGCATGGTGCAAGGGGCATCCATCTTGCAGGTTCTTTTAGCAGCGATATTACTCTGATAGTCATAAATAAGTTTATCTGATGCTATTTTTTCTTCTACAACCTTCAGCCTAGTATGCTATAGAAAGATTACTGCCTTGGGAATCATGTATTCTGAATTCCAGCTTTGACTCTGGATAACTGTGTAAAATTACTTTTTCTTATCTAGATTTTAATTTCTTTATCAGATAAATTAGAGAGAAGGAAGGTTTACAACATATCTATACTGACCAATTAGTCCATTTTCTCAAGGACTTTCATGATTTGAAAGCTGTACATTCCAATCCTGGGAACTCCCTCAGTCTCAGGCAAATTGGATGGCTGGACATCCTAACTTAGTCAGTGTTTTCCAAAGTGTTAAGAGATACTAATAGGTGTTTCTGGAGGAAAAGAGTTCCAGAGTGGAAGAAACCTGGAAAAAAAATCCTGCCTAAACACGTCTCTTCCCAAAGAACTCTGAACATTGTGAATCTCTTTTTTTTTCTTTTCTTTTTTTTTTTGACAGGCAGAGTGGACAGTGAGAGAGAGAGAGAGACAGAGAGAAAGGTCTTCCTTTGCCGTTGGTTCACCCTCCAATGGCCGCCGCGGCCAGAGCGCTGCGGCCGGCGCACCGCGCTGATCCGATGGCAGGAGCCAGGAGCCAGGTGCTTTTCCTGGTCTCCCATGGGGTGCAGGGCCCAAGCACCTGGACCATCCTCCACTGCACTCCGTGGCCACAGCAGAGAGCTGGCCTGGAAGAGGGGCAACCGGGACAGAATCCGGCACCCCAACCGGGACTAGAACCCGGTGTGCCGGCACCGCTAGGCGGAGGATTAGCCTAGTGAGCCGCGGCGCCGGCCCGAACATTGTGAATCTCAATGAGGAAGTCTAGTCAACAGCATTTTGCAGTCTCTATTAATTAGCTAATTTTTTAACTAAAGAAATGTTTTATTTGAAAAACAGAGTTAGAGAGAGAGATCTTCTATCTGGTGGTTTACTCCCCAGATGGCCTCAATGGCCAGGGCTATACCAGGCCAAAGCCAAGAGTTTTACCCAGATATCTCAACTGGCGCCCATATGCCATGCTGGTGTCTCAGGAGAAAGTTTTAGCTGGTACATCACAGCACTGGCACCAAATGGTGGTCTTTCAAGATACTCTGGGAGAAAGGCTGAATAAGACTGCAAAATTGGGGCCAGCATTGCACATAGCAGGTAAAGCTACCACCTGCGATGCTGGCATCCCATATGGGCACCAGTTCAAATCCTAGCTGCTCCACTTCCAATCCAGCTCCCTGCTAATGTGCCTCAGACAGCAATTGAAGATTACCCAAGTGCTCAGTCCCCTGCACCCACATAGGACACCCGGATGAAGCTCCTGGCTCCTTGCTTTGGCCTGGTGCAACCCCATCCATTGTAGCCATCTTGTGAATAAACCAGCTGATAGAAGATCTCTTTCTTTCTCTCTCTCTCTCTCTCTCTCTTCCCCCCTATAATTCTGACTTTCAATTAAATAAATCATTAAAAAATAAAGACCACTATTCCATGGAATACACATTGAGATTCAGTGATTTAGATGATCTGTAACACTGCTTACAGTTGATCTTAGCTAGTGCTTAATGACCTTTAGGTAAAAAGGTAAAAAGGTGGACTTCCACCAGAACTTGTAGGGCAATTTGAAGCCCTTTTGGAACGTATTAGGAAACATTTTTCTAGTGTGAAAAATCTATTTATCATTTGACCATAGAGTTCTTTTGAATCACAGAATTTGAGCTACCCAAAATTTGATTCTATTTGAAGACTAGAGGGAAAATGCACTGTTATTAAGTTTTGATGGTGGGATTATAGTCATTTTAATTTATTTTTGTGTACTGTCCTTTATTTTCCAAACAGTTTAATAGGAAAATGCACTACATTCATATTAACCCAAAGACAAAGAATTACAGAAAAGTTTGATTCTTCAAATCCAAACATTTCCTCCAGAGCCCCTTTGGAGGTCTCATTCAAGATCTTCAGAACTAACCTCTGGCTTGATTTGCCTCATGCCTATTGCAAGAGAGGTTAAGGGTGATTAAGAACACAGGCTTTGGAGTCAAATCTGGATATGAATCCTGGATATACTTTGTATGAATTAGTGTCACATAATCTCAATGTTTTTATCAATAAAATGAGGCTGTAACACCATCTACCTCCTAAGGTTGTTTCCAGTACTAAAAGATAATATATGTGAAGGACTTAACAGAAAGCCTGGCATATAGTAAGCACTCAGTAAATAATAGCTGACATTCCTATTTACAACTGTTGTTATTACCATTGTTCTTCCAGAAGACTGGAAAAACCATGGCATGGGAGTTAGAAGCCTTGGCACTTAATCCTGGCATTGCAAAGCTGGGCAATGTGACTGGGTGCAAGACTCTTTCTCTGAGACTTTGTAAAGTAATGTGTTATAGTAAAGAAAGTAGTCATAGAACCACAGTACTAGCTCTACAACTAACTGCCTAAATGATTACAAGCAAATCACTGTCTCTTTATACATCTGTTTCTTCATGTATAAAATGAAGAATGGAAAGGTGATTGGATGATATATAAGGCTCTTTCTAGCTATAGAATAAAGGGTATTGACTGGTTACCCTCATCTCTATTTGAGTCAGTCAGTCTGTATTGAGCTGCTGCTGTGCCAATATTCATGCATGTGATAACCTATGGTATGAATTAAACATTAGCACCCTTTAGGATAGTGATGATATACCATCATCTGTAATGCCTGCTGTAAACGTTCTTCAGTGTTCCTATGAACTGAAATGTGAGCTTACCAGCTTTTTTTTTTTTTTTTTTTTTTTTGCTATTACAAACAATGGTGAAGTCTAGGCACCAGGTCTCCCTATAATACCTGCCACAGAAGATGTAGATGACCTTACCTCCAACCTTCATGCTCACTGTTTTTTTTCACCTGGACCCCATAAACCATGCACCTTGGGTAGGCTCCTGTTCCTCTGTGCCTTCACTCAACGGAGGGAAAGCTGGATGACTGTAGGATCTTTCCAGATCACTGGCTTTGGGAAATGCCCTGGGTTGGATGTAACCAGTCATATACAAGGGGATCTCAAAAAGTTTATGGGAGAATGAAATTAAGTTAAGCTTATTGGGGCTGGCACTGTGGCATAGCGAGTGAAGCCACCTCCTACAGTTCCAGCATCCCATATGGGCACTGGTTCAAGTCCTGGCTACTCCACTTCCAATCTAGCTCTCTACTATGGCCTGGGAAAGAAGGCGAAGATTGCCCAAGTCCTCGGGTCCCTGAACGCACGTGGGAAGACCCAGAGGAAGCTCCTGGCTTTGGATCAGTACCACCTAATATTTTCTGCTATAAGCATGCTAATCTTACCTGGACCCATATGATGGGAGCACCCCTGGCCCACAAAAGTACTTCTACTTCTCAGATTCCTCTCTAATCTGGCTACAAATAACCTGAAATTACACCATTCGATTGACTACTTGCAGCTGAAACATTGCTCTCAGAAAAATGAAGATACATTTTAAAGCAAGTAATTGGAGTTACAACCTCTCTTTATTTGATAAGGGGAAAGAGAGAGCTTGCTTGAGATCTTTGAGAATCCTAGAGAAGTGAAAAGGTTTAGATTAGTATTTTTCAGAAAGTCCTCAGCTGGGGATCAGAACGCTGAAATTGCCTGCCTCCTAATCATTCTGAGATGCTGGACAAATCACTTTCCTAGATTTACTTCCTCATTTGTGGAATATGAATTCTAGCAGCTTTGCCTAACTCTCTGGAGTTTGGGGCAGATCAAAGGAGAGAAGCTCAAGGGAAAGTAATTTGTCAAGTAAGTGTTTCTAAGCCTGTGAGATTCTCCTGCCAGAAGCCTCAAGTCTAATTGCCTGGGACTTGACAATCCAACTGTTCTTTCACCTCCATGACCTCAGAGTTGTGAAAATGCAGTCTCTGGTCAAAGATGAGTCAGAGAAGTAGAGGCTCCTTGAGAGCTAAGCAGGAAAAGCAAAGACACCACCGTTATGGCTTTTCATTTGAATTTGGATCTGAAGTCCTTGGTGACTGTATTTACCTGTGGCAACAGAGGGCCTTTCTCTCTTTTTTTCATAGCAAGGGGATTTTTTTTTCTTATAGCATCCTCAAGAGACTGCATCTGCAAATCACTGCAGAGAGTTTTTGCAAAATTCCCCTGCTGTCTCTGGTTTTCTGCCAGCTAACCTCTTGTTGGGGGAAGAGGAATCTATGGAGATTAAAGACTTTCTCTCTTTCTCTCCAGGGTTGACCATAAATATTCACTCTCCTGGGAGGGAAAAGGGACTTAACATGCAAAGTATTTTCTGGCTGTTGTTAGAAACTTTAAAAATGCACAGCTGAAGAAACTTAATCTCCATTCCCAATTCAGATTCCTTTTCCATTCCAGTAAATCGATTGTCTTCAACTGCAAACACTAGTTGAGGCTTGCAGACTGCTATTTCTCACTGGGGTTGTGTCAGTAATACCTATTTGTAATCGATTCCACCACTTACTTCAGGGGGAGTATCCCCTACGTATTGACCTTAAATCATTTCTTTTGGCCCATCCTCCTTTAAAGGAATGGTCTTCCAAATTAATCTTCCAACCAAACCCCTGGAAGGTAGGAAAAGCCAGTGATTTTTTTATCCCGTTAGTGGTGCTGAAGTCAGGCTTCAGCATAGTTTCAGTTGTCATTGCTAGCAGCAATTCTGCAATGAGGACTTACTGATAATAAAGGATATTGAGTGTTCACCGGGTGCTATGGACTATAAAATTGTCTTCCATAGTATATAGTCTTTTGCTGTTTATCTTGTTTGATTCTCATAACAACATTTCACGTCAGGGCAGGAATTCTGGTTTCCATTTTACAAATGAGGAAATCAAGGTGAAGCCAAGTTAAGGTACTGACCCAAAGGCACACACAGCCAGTAGGTGAAACAGTCAGGAATCAATTTGCTATGCTTTTCAGTATCTTTCTGTCAGCAAATTGATGAGGCAGGGTAGATATTATAAATGTCCACTGGACTAGGAGCCAGAGTTTCTGGGTTCTACTACCAATTTGCTCACCCAGTTTGCTTGGTAACCTTGAAAAGTCACTTTCTGTCCCTTGGCAGGATCCTTGTCCTATAAAATAAGAGTTGTGGCTGAGAACTTGAATTGTAGCGTCAGAGAAACTTAAGTTCAGCTTCTGGTTTAGTCATTTCCTGGTTGTGTGACCTTTGGCAAATTGGTTACCCTCCCTAAATCTGTTTTCTCATTTGTGCAGTGGTAGGATAGTACTGTATTTCATAGGTTGTTTGCAAGGATTCAATGAGATACTACATGTAAAGCCCTTACCACAGTGCTCTCAGTGTTAATATTGTTACTATACTAGAGATAACGTACATAGACCTATCTGCCCCTTGAATTCTCTTAGTCTAAGAGATAGTACACTTGTAAAAAGAGAACACTTAGAAGTGTTAAACACACTGATCAGTATTGGGTATTATTACATTTGCTAAATAATTTGCAAGTTTTTTTTATCTTTCTATGCACTGTTTATTTCACTCAATATGATGTCTTTCAGTTGCAACCATTTTGATGCAAATGATAGTTTTATTATTTTTTAAATAAATGAATAATATTCCATTCTGCATATATACCACATTTTCTTTATACATCTTGGTTGAATCCATATTTTAGCTATTGAAAGCAGTTTTTTTTCTTTTTTTTTTTAGTAAATATAAATTTCCAGAGTACAGTTTATGGATTACATTGGCTTCCCCCCCCCACAATTTCCCTCCCACTCTCACCCCTCCCATCTCCCGCTCCCTCTCCCATTCCATTCACATCAAGATTCATTTTCAATTATCTTTATAAACAGAAGATCAATTCAGTATATATTAAGTAAAGATTTCATCAGTTTGCACCCACACAGAAACACAAAGTGTAAAATACTGTTTCAGTACTAGTTATAGCATTACTTCACATTGGGCAACACATTAAGGACAGATCCCACATAAGAAGTAAGTACACAGTGACTCCTGTTGTTGACTTAACAATTTGACACTCTTGTTTATGGTGTCAGTAATCTCCCTAGGCTCTAGTCATGAGTTGCCAAGGCTATGGAAGCCTCTTGGGTTCACCGACTTCGATCTTATTCCGACAGGGTCATAGTCAAAGTGGAAGTTCTCTCCTCCCTTCAGAGAAAGGTACCTCCTTCCTTGATGGCCCTGTTCTTTCACTGGGATCTCACTCGCAGAGATCTTCCATTTAGGTCTTCTTTTTTTTTTCCCAAATAATTTGCAAGTTTTTAAGAACATTGAAATTTCTGTTGCTAGGATTTAGAACATGGTAGAAACAAGCTAAATATGAGCCTCATCAATTAATTGCATTAGAAACACAGGCAGTCTCTGCGATAGGTGCTATAATCAGATTTCTGCTGTTCTCCCAAGACCAAGTAGATTATCACAAAGGCTCTTTTCTTAACCAAATTTAGTTAAGTTCTTTTTATTGTGGGGTGGCTCCTAGCTAGGCTTCTTCCAGATTCTTGTTTCTACATGAGAAGGAATTCAAAGAGATATAGGTAAAGGTGAGCAGAGAAGATTTATTTAAAGCTAAGGTACATACTCAGGAGTGAGCACAGGTAAGCCCAAGAGAGAATGAACGGCAAACAATAAGGTTTAGAGCTGTCCTTTTATATGATCTGGGGGCACATAGGGTGGTGTCTGGGGTAAGGCCTAATTGAATATTCAAAGGGGACAGAGTTTTAGGCAGGGCTTGAGTACTGCCCATTTCCTTGCCCCTTTTGGAAATCTCAGAAGTGTCATGGCATCAGGTGCATGATGGAAGTGGAAATGCAGCCATGACAATTTTATTACAATGACCTAAATGTTATTGTGGAGATACAGGCTGCAGCCATATTGAATATTTTTAATTGGTGCCAGTTCAAAGTGGTAAAGTCATGGAAGTTGCTTTTCAGGTGGAGACATTCCTTGCACAAGTGTTCCAATTTTCCCATACCAAAAATATTCTCTCTTGGGCTTTTCACCCATGGTTGGACACCCCCTGGGTTGGCCTGAAGTCACAAGGTTCTGGTTATAGTGACTCCTATCATATGAGCCTATTTAGGCTATTGTTTCCCACACTGCAGCCCAGTCTTCAGCCTTGCCTCTATTCTTAAACATTCCAAATGCTTTATCTAGCATCTAACCCATGAGAGTTTGGGATCCCATGGCCAGTTCCTGGAGTTTCCTCTGAATATCTGGGTTTGATGGACTGATGAAATGAGTAACAAGAAAGACCTGTCCTTTCGGAGTGCTAGAATCTGTTTTTGTGTGTCTCTTTAAGGCTTCTACCAGCTGTCCCTGAAATAATGATGAATTCTCTTACTTATGCTGTGTTACCTCTCTGACTTTGTCATAATTTACAGGCTTGGTAATACATGTTTTTTTTCCATCCCAGCCACTAGACAGGTAACCATCTGGTCTCTGCACCTTAAATCCTTATGACCTCATTGAAAGTTCCAAGTAGATCTGTTTATGGGACTGCTGCAGCTCCCAAAGCATATTGATTGGGCTGTTGAGCTATCAGAGAATCAGCATGAGCTTGAGCATTGGCCCAGATTTACTATTTCTCATATGGGGGGCAATAAATGGACAGAACAATCTGTAGGTCACCTCAGGTCAAATCAAAAGCCAGAGTTAGGGCCTGAAATTCTTCAGAAAATTTGGTAGGATCTTTTGAAAATATGTCTATCTTTTGTTTACATTGATTTAAAGTCAGCCATGGAGAAAGGGACATGTACTGTAATTGTCCCAGCATCTCTGCTAGCCAGCTTTCACAGAGAACAAAGCTTACCTGTACCCATTTAGTAGTAGGACCCACTGCAAGTGACCATAGCCCATCAGTCCTCTAGCATAGAGGGACAGGATGGGTTGTAGCATGAAGGCCATGGGCTAGTAGGAGGTGAAAGAGAATTAGGCCCTGAGGGAGAGGGGGAGGACCCCACTCCCACTGGGGATGGTTCTAGTACTAGAACAAGCTGAGCTCAAGGTGGTTAAGCCCTGGGCAGTAAAAGATCATTCAATAAATAGTGGATCATCCACCATATCTATCTATTGTTCCACTGTATCGAGGAGGGCAGAGGCCTAATAGAGCTCATAGCTCCTTCTAAGGGTAGGGTTTCGAAGGAAAGCTATGAGCCTTGATGTAAGGAATGTCTGGCCATTTTTGCTGTCTCTTACATAACAGGTCAAGTTGGAAAATAGTATTAAATTTGATAGGTCAATTTGGCAGTCAGATTTCTGCATTCTTTAGCTTATATTATAGCCAGACTGTGATACAAAAGAAAATAAGCATTTTCTAGTTTACAACAAGTAGTCTAAGAGCTTCTCAGCATTTTTTAAAGATTTATTTATTTATTTGAAAGTCAGAATTACAGAGAGTGGAGAGACAGAGAGAGAGAGATCTTCCATCTGCTGACTCATCCCCAAAATGGCCACAGTGGCTGGATCTGGGCCAGACTGAAGCCAGGGGCCAGGAGATTCTTCTGCATCTCCCACATCAGTGCAGAGACCCAAGGACTTGGGCCATCTTCCACTGCTTTCCAAAGCACATTAGCAGGGAGCTGAAACAGAAGCGGAACAGCTGGGACTCGAACCAACGCCCATATGGGATGCCAGCACTGTGCCACAATGCTGGCCTCCTTGATTTTTAAGAAGGTAACCCAGGACTGGGTCCACGGAGATTGAAGAGAAGTTACCCATGGCTTTAAAAAACACTTTGTGACCTAGGGAGAGAAAAGGAAGATAGGGGAAGGAGTGGGTCATGACCTGTTTGCCCAGGCACCCATGCCCACTGGAGCTTTCTGTGAGGCAATGGACTAGGCCTAGGACTAGGATCTTAACCATGTCCTTCAGTGTCCTGGGTGTCCCCAGGGGATCCATGTGGACCAATTTGGACCTGGCATCCCAGGTCTCAAATATGATCCATGGTCCCTGAACGTCCTCAGGCCTCTTCATTTTCTCCAGGTATCCACAGTTCCTGTGGGTTTCAATGAGGAGGGAGATATATGGGAATGGTCCCAAAAGATTTTAGGCCTCAGTTTTAATATCTCAACAAGGTGGCAGCCAGCAGTGCCCCAGATCCAGCCAGTAGCTTTCTGATATGACCATTAAAATAATCCTGGAAGCTATCAATTGAAGGGGAGTGGGAGGCAGAGTTAAAGGGCCCTTCTTTGGAAGAATTTGGAGGAATTTTCAAATGCAGTATTCCTTAGAGTGCCCATCAGTCATGTACCAGGATCTTTGCCATGGGGGATGAAAACACTGTAATAAAAAAAACATAGAACTCCAAAATGAATAGTTTGGGGAAGCATGTGCCAGAGTCATGTAGGTGTTGCAGCCAGGACATGCCTAGGGATTTACCACACAGATAGCAAGAATGCTCAAGGTTAAGATGTGGCAAAATTTATTTGCCACATAGGCAGATGCTATGGGAGACCAAAATCCTCATTGGTCAGAGTGACAAAATATGCAATGCGGTACTTATTCCAAAAGAGCAAAAATTCTGGCAGTTTAGAAGGTATAAGCCACAGAGAGGTTAGTGATATAAACAAGGAGCCCTCTGGGCACCACATAGTTTGAAAACAAGTTCCAGACCGGCGCCGCGGCTCACTAGGCTAATCCTCCGCCTTGCGGCGCCGGCACACCGGGTTCTAGTCCAGGTTGGGGCGCCGGATTCTGTCCCGGTTGCTTCTCTTCCAGGCCAGCTCTCTGCTGTGGCCCGGGAGTGCAGTGGAGGATGGCCCAGGTGCTTGGGCCCTGCACCCCATGGGAGACCAGGAGAAGTAGCTGGCTCCTGCCATCGGCAGTGCGGTGCGCCGGCTGCAGCACGCCGGCCACGGCGGCCATTGGAGGGTGAACCAACAGCAAAAAGAAGACCTTTCTCTCTGTCTCTCTCTCTCTCTCACTGTCCACTCTGCCTGTCAAAAAAAAAAAAAAAGTTCCAGGCAGTCTTACAAACTGTCCCAAAGGACTCAAAAATGTCAGCTCATGGCCTTCTCATCTCCAACAGTTGATGGAGGAAGCAGACATGGTTGAATTAAGAGGATTTACTTCATAGTGGGTCAGAACGGAGCAAAGAAGGGCAAAAAGGCAGAAAGAAACCAAAACCTTCAAGCACAAGGGAGGTTAGAGTTGGGAAAAACTCATAGACCAATGTCTGTTTAGGTTCCGAACTCCTGGCAGGCTCTCCACTTATGCTGTTGGATGGCTCCTGACTAGGTTTGTCCCAGGTTTTTATCTCCACTTGAGGAGGAATTCAAGGAAGAGACATAGGTAAAGGTGAGCAAGAAACAAGCTTTATTTAAAGTGAAGGTACACACTCAGGAATGAGTATGGGCAAGTTCAGAGAATGAGTTGTAATTAACAAGGTTCAAGGATGTCCAAGAAATATGAAATATAAAAATATAAATATATAAATATAATATGAATAAATAATATAAATATAAATATAAAAAAGCCATGGTGTGGTGTCCTGGGTAAGCTTAATTGAATATTCAAAGGAGTGGGGTTTGGCAGGGCAGGACTTGAGTATCATCCATTTCCTTGTCCCTTTTTGGAAATCTCAGAAGTGTCATGGCATCAGGTGCATAATAGAGTAGGAGTTTTGACCATAGTAATTTTATTGTAATGATGTTATCATGACTTAAAAGTCATCACAGGGATGCAATCTGTAATCGAGATGGATATTTTTAGCTGGTGCCAGTTATAAGTGGCAGAATTGTGGAAGTTTCAGTTTTCCACTACAGGGAAGGGAGAGTTTTTGGTAATTCATGGAAGGGTGTTTGGGCCATGCATGGAAGGCATTGGTTTTGGATGATGCAGAGAAGTTGTATGGTTTGAGCAGCATGAGTCTGGGCTGCCGCACAGGACATAGCTGTTGCACCGGGCTGGGCAGGAAGGGCTGTAGTGAGCAGAACAGCAAAGCAATGCTTAGAAGACCTCAGCTCCTCTTGCTAGTACTAGCTTCCTGCCTAGATCACTCTGAGCCCTCTTCTAAACAAGGCTTGTCTTTGGACTTTATCTTTACCCTGTCTAGTCCAGTTGTATGAAGAATCTTGATAAGAAAGTTTATTTTTTAAGATTTATTTTCTTTATTTGAAATGCAGAGTTAGAGAGAGAGAGAGAGAGAGAGAGATCGTCCATCTTCTGGTTCACTCCACAAATGGCTCTAACAGCCGGGGCTGAACCAGACTGAAGCCAGGAGACTGAAGCTCCATCTGGGTCTCCCACGTGGGAGCAGGGGCCCAAGCACTTGGGTCACCTTCTACTGCTTTCCCAGGCACATTAGCAGGAAGCTAAATTGGAAGTGGAGCTGCCAGGATTAGAACAAGTACCCATGTGGGATGTTGGCATCGTAGGCGGTAGTTTATCCCTTTATGCCACAATGCCCCAAAGTCAGTTTAGAGAAATTTCCCACCCTTAATATCTGATTTCTCTGGCCTATCTTCAGCAAGATGTTTCCTATTAGTAATTTTCTATCCACTGATTTCCTAATTCTGCTTATTAGCTCTCAATGCCCGTTTGTCCCTGCTGTCTTTGAAGTTGAGCCTTATCCGTCTCCCCTATTATGATAATCTTGAAACCTGTAACAATAGTCCTAAATTGGCTTTTCCTTACAGTTTTTACCGTCAGAATATTTTTTTAGCAATTTTGACTGTCTTCAATGTGATCCTAACCTGCACTATACAATATAGCCTTGATCAAACTCCATCTTGTATTCTTTTGAATAAAGGTCCAAAGCCATTGTCTTCCATAATTCTAAACATACATTAGAAGACTAGACTCAGGAAACTTAAGCCGTTAGCAGAAATGCCAGTGAAAGGCCCTTCATCACATCTCTTTTTTGTTGTTGTTACAGATTTATTTATTTGAAAGTCATAATTACAGAGATGGATGGAGAGACAAACACACAGAGTTCTTCCATGAGCTGGTTTTATTCCCCAGATGGCCACAATGGCCAGGGCTGGAGGCTGAAACCAGGAGCCAGGAGCTTCATCCAGGTCTCCCACATGGGTGGCAGGGACCCAAGCACTTGGGCCATCTTCCACTGCTTTTCCCATGCCATTAGCAGGAAGCCGGATTAGAAGTAGAGCAGTGGGGACTTGAACTGGTGCCCATACAGGTTGCTGGAATCCCTATGCCACAAGGCTGCCCACCCTTCATCACTTCTTGATAGGAGCCAAAGAAGGAGGCCACGTTCATTTTTTAAAGATTTACTTTATTTATTTTGAAGTCAGAGTTACAGAAAGAGGGAAAGACAGAGACAGAAACAGAGACAGAGATATTCCATCCACTGGTTTACTCTCCCAAATGGCTGCAACAGCCAAGGCTGGGCCAGGCCAAAGCCAGGAGCCAGGAGCTTCATAGGGGTCTCCTACATGGGTGCAGGGACCCAAGCACTTAGGCCATCATCTGCTGCTTTCCCAGGTTCATTATCAGGGAGTTGGATCAGAAGTGGAGCAGCCAGGTCCTGGGATGCCATCCTTGAAAGCTGTGGCTTATTCCACCACACCACAATGCTTCCTCAGAGCACACATTTTTATGCACCTCAGAATAATAGGCATCCAAAGATCCATCCAGTTTGGCTAAGTGTTGTCCCTTACATTTGGATAGAGAGAGATATAAAGAGGGGTATCTTAGCACAAAAGCACTCCAGGCCAGGATCAATTAATACCAAAAAGTTGAAGTCCTATCCCAGCCCTCCTTTTATTTTCTTTTAGGTGGAGAGGAGTAGGTTAGTGCTGATGAAGCAGTCAGTTGGGAATGGAGGGAAGGAATCACTAAACTTTTTACGTTCAAGTTCATGGGTAGGAAGGCACAGTAGGGAATAAATATAGATTGCTGGTAGCTCCTCCACATGTGGGCCTCTGCTCAGCTAAATTCCAATCTCTGCCAGAATCAGTAGACCTTCACTTTCTACAAACAAGGCTAAGAGAGTAAGTATATGTCTTTATATGATCAAGAACTATCATTTATGCAAAGGATTGTAACAACAAACAAAATAGTTTCCTGTCTTCATGGGCGGAAAGTGACCTGGAGGTTTGGAGAAACGAAGATCCAGCTCTAGCTCTGCTCCTCACACATTGTGGGACTCTTTTCCTCTGTGGACCTCAGTTTCTTTATCTGTGAAAGAAAGGAGGAGGCATCTCTGCTATCTAGTCTGCATAATCCTTGTGGCCAATTCCATCACAGAGATCTTCACAGAGACACTAGGAATGCTGGGAATCACTCTAGGGTTCAGAGTTCTGGGCTTTGGTTCTATATTCCAACTTTTCTTCCTTTTATTCTTGGCTATTTGCATATATTGCCTCTTTAAGTCCTTTTCTGGAACAAGGCAGACTGTGCACATGAATGAGGGATCAAATCACTTCTCAGGAATTGATACCACTTCCCTGTCTCCAAAAGTGAGAGGCAGAGCAGTTGGGCCATAAAATGAGCAAGTTTGGATTAACACAGTGGGGTCTGAAGCCTACAGGAAGGAGTCTTTGGGATAAGAACATTGTAGCCCTGGGAGGCCTGGGGTTACGACCAGAAAGGGCTCATCTTCTTGCAGACATGGCAGCAAGGTCTACGTGAGATCAGAGTGGAGGGTTAAAGGGTTCAAGGGTCTGAGAAAGGAGGAGAGAAATTAGGCTTTCTAGATGAGTGTGGAACATCACAGGGGCCAGATCCAGGATACAAGAGTAAAAGGACAAGGATTCTGGTACCCGTGAGCAAGTCCATAACCTTTCCTGGGCTTGAATCCTATCTGTAAAATGCAGTTTCATAGTGCCTGCTCTGCTTATCTCTAGGAGGTGGCAGGAAGGCTTATTCTGAGGAACAAAGTAAATAATATATACCAAAGAGCTTCATAAATATTAAGCCATATAAAAAGAATATTAAACTATCATTCATAATGGTACTAATTAGTAGGATGGAACATGGAATACAAAGAAACAACTGAAGAATAATGGAGGGAGCACACTGAGGTAGAGCTGTCATATAATACAGCATGCCCAGTTAAATTTAAGTTTTAAGTATGGGGCCAGCACTGTGGCGTAGCAGGTAAAGCCGCCACCTGCAGTGCCAGCATCCCATATGGGTGCTATGGCTTAGGAAAGCAGTAGAAGATGACCCAAGTCTTTGAGCCCCTGCACCCACATGGGAGACCTGGAAGAAACTCCTGGCTCCTGGCTTCAGATCAGTGCAGCTCTTGCCATTGCAGCCATTTGGGGAGTGAACCAGCAGATGGAAGACCTCTCTATCTCTGCTTCCACTTCTCTGTAACTTTGCCTTTCAAATAAATAAATAAATCTTTAAATAAATTTTAGATAAACAATGAATACTTTTAAAGTATGTTTCAATATTACATGGGACTTATGGATACTAAAAAATTGTATGAAATTCAAATTTAATCAAGAATTCATAATTCTTTTCTAAATTGTTTATTTGAAAGGCAGAGAGACAGAGAAAGAGAAAACTTCCATTGACTGGTTCATTCTCCAGATGCCGGCAACGCCTGGGGCTCAGCCAAAGCCAGGAGCTAGGAACTCAGTCCAGGTCTCCCATACAGGTGGCAGAATGAATTCCCATCCACTAGTTAACTAGTTCACTTCCCAGATACCCACAATGGCTGGGGCTGGACCAGGCCAAAACTAGGACTTGGAAACTGAATTTAGGTCTTCTGCATGGGTGGCAGGAAACTAATTACTTGAGCCATCACCACTGCCTCTCAGGATCTGCATTAGCTAGACAGTGGAATGAGGAACAAGAGGCTGGTATCAAACCTAGGCACTCTGATATAGAAAATATTAATCACTAGGCTAAGCACCCAAACCAAGCATCTATTTTGTCATTTGCTAAATCTAGCAACCCTACACTCCTATCACTTTGGACAGCGTACTTCATTCCACCTAGCCTCAGCTAACCCCTTCAACCTCCCATTTTAACTGTAAGGATCAAAGGAGGTAATGGATATGAAAGTGAAACATTACACTAATGCAAAGTGTTCTTTTTTCCAATTTTAAGCCATATTCTAATCTTCTCTTGCCAAGAAAATCCCTGCTAGAATCAAATATTTTAATCTGGCACTTAAATCACTATATACAGTAGGAAAATAAAGGGTCACCATGGTGGACTGAATAATGCCTTCCCCATATATATGCCCAGGTCCTAATCCTTGAAACTTGTGAATATATCACCTTATATGGCAAAAAGAATCTTCACGTGTGATTAAATTAAGGATCTTGCAAAAATAGTGATCATGCTGGACTAACTTGGTGGGCCTGATATAGTCACAGTGGTCCTTACAAGAAGGAGGCAGGAGGATTTGGAGCCAGAGGAGAAAGTGATGTGATTGATGGCAGAAGTGGAGAAAGGAGTGATACACTTGAAGATAGAGGAGGGACAGAAAATCCAGTGAATATAGGCAGCCTTTAGAAGTTGTTAATGGGAAAGAAAGATTCTCCCCCCAAAGCCTCCAGAAGGGACCAGCCCTGTTGACATCTTGACTTTGACCCAGCGAAACATTTTGGACTTCTGACTTTCAAAACTGTCAGATTATCTGTATTGTTTTAACTAGTAGATTTGTGGTAACAGCACCAATAGGAAATGAATATGCTCAAGATGGCTTATAAGCTGGATCACATCTAGCCTAAGATAAAGGCACAGATCAGAAATAAGTAGTTATCAACCCTAGTTTCACATTGTATCATACAGGGAGGTTTTAAAGAAAACTCCAACATCTGCCCACCCCCTACATTCAGATTTAATTGGCTTGGCGTAGTACCATACCTGTATTTTTTTTTCAAACTTCCTGAGTGATTCTTTTTTTGTTTGTTTGTTTTATTTTGTTTTTGACAGGCATAGTGGATAGTGAGAGAGAGACAGAGAGAAAGGTCTTCCTTTGCCGTTGGTTCACCCTCCAATGGCCGCCACGGCTGGTGCGCTGTGGCCGTTGCACCGCGCTGATCCGAAGGCAGGAGCCAGGTGCTTCTCCTGGTCTCCCATGGGGTGCAGGGCCCAAGCACTTGGGCCATCCTCCACTGCCCTCCCGGGCCACAGCAGAGAGCTGGCCTGGAAGAGGGGCAACCGGGACAGAAACCGGCACCCCGACCAGGACTAGAACCCCGTGTGCCGGCGCCGCTAGGTGGAGGATTAGCCTATTGAGCCGCAGCGCCAGCCCTGAGTGATTCTAACGTGCAGTCAGGACTAATCACTACCTTAGATGGAAATGAAAAAGAAACCCACTATCTGATCTACCTTCCCATTTTGACAGGTAGAGGAATTGAAGGCTAGAGTGGTGAAGTGGTTTTCCCAAGGTCACACAGAAAGCTTCTTACAAGGCCTACCTCTGAAAAATGATAATCAGAATCTGTGAATGTTACTGAGAAAATCACCACACTGGTGGTAGACAAATCAACATGAAAGAAGGTGAATGGCATGCACGTTGGTTTTATTTAACTTAAATTCAGTTGCTGCAGTGACTTTTCAAATATCTGATCTATACTAAACTAATGATCACCTCTGGGTCCCTGAGGTCTCAGACTCAGGTTTCATTGGTTCCAGGGCTAGAAGAAGCTATTCATGAGGGAATTAAGAATAGTTCTCCCCCACCTGATTATCTGGTGCCATAGTTTTTCATTAGCGATTGTAAAAACACTTGAATATTAAACCATTTCAATGACTCTGGAGAGACTCTGCATGTTTACCTCTTGCAAAGTATTCTGGATTAATTATATCTCAGAGGTCATACTGTCCATTAGCACTCGCAGCCTTCAGTTCTTCAAGAAAGAACAATGAATCCTTTTCCATTGCCTTTAAAAGTCACAACCGGCAGTCCTTTTATAGAAATCTTACTTTCTCTTGTGAAGTGCAGGTTCAGTCTTCATTGACCTCTAGCTGTCTTTAAAATTCTCCGTTCAATACTGGCCCTAAAAAGGAGGCAATACATATGCATGTATATATGCATGTATTTCTTGCTGACAGTTAAAGTCCCACAGCTCCCAGAGTGAGCTGAATCCCCAAATTCTGTCATCTATCTTGTAGGAATCCAGGCTCCAAATGGGAGCTTAAATGGCTAACACTGCAGTGAACATTACAAGCACAAGTAAAATATCACCTTTTTATCAATTTCCTTCAGCATATAAACACAAGACGCATCTTTAATGCATTCAGAAACCTTAAGACCACCTTGAGACTGATGACAACATTTCCACTATAGACATAATTTTCCCAATTCATCAGCTAAATGATACTGCTTTTAAATGAAACCCTTCCTCTTTATGAGAAAGCAATGGCAGCTGCCACAGTGCACTGTTACTAAAAACTAGGCAGAAGAGACACTCATCTATCTGAAAGGCAACTCATTTTTTTAGAAAACAGAAAATCATCTTCAGTAACTGAGCTTTTTTCCCTTCATTTGCTTGGTGCTTCCTTCAACAACAATGAGCTTCAGGATACAGCAAGGGGTCCTGGAATGATGTACCTAGGGGGTATATAGCAGAGGCTGGCCCATAAGAAATTGCACCAGCCAGTAGGGGAGCAGGGGCTACAACAATAGCTGTACTGGGAGTTAGGAGTGGTATCTGGGAGGGCCCGAGCGAGGGCCAGTGGAGAGGCCTAGTGACTGAGGTAGGGATGGTAAGGATGGTGCTCTCTGGGTATTCGTGAGTGGTAAAAGGCAGGACAGGGCTCACGTCAGGTTTGGAGTGAAGCAGTGGGCCTTCTGAGGCGTTTATTCTGGAGTTGGGAATAGAGCTTTGCACAGTAGGTTCAGGACTCTGAGGTGCAGCGCAGAGTTCCTCCCTTCTCTGAGACCGAAGGCACCGGAAGCAAGCAATACCAGCGAGGATTCCCAAGAGGATGAAAGTGACAAAGGTGCCACCCACGATCACTAAGGGCAGGTAGATGGATCCTAGGATGAAGAGGGGAGAGAAGAAAGAGTTAGGTAGTTACAAGATGTGAGGTCTACTGCTACTGTAGACATTTTATACCCTTTGCAACACCCAGAGCATATACCAATGCAGAAAATTTTCTTTAGGAGCTTGCACTGAACTTGTCCAGGCAGGAAAGATAGTAGATCTATAGATGACACACTAAGGCCTTTTGAATAAAGAGGAATGAATCTCAGTGTAGGTAGGTCTGAGGTAATACATGTGCTTAGGGAAAAGTTATCCAAATGATATTTATGAATCTGTGATCTATGGCTTACCAGTAATCACCAAGGGAAAGGGGTAAACAGTTGTTATGGACTGAAGCCATCTGCCTTGTAGCCCTAAAGAGGAAATGCTGTACAGAACCTCTCACAGGAAGAATATCATATCCCAAAAGACCACAGTACCTCCTTTGAAAGCCAATATGTTAAGTGGAAACAACACTTGATAATAGCAGCCACAAGTGCTGTGTCCTACTCATTGACTGAGTCACTTAAAAACAACGTGGCCTTGAGCAAACCAATTAACATCTCTGAACTGCAGTTTATTCCTCAGTAAAATTGGGATAATGCCTACTTCATATTAAAGGATCTGAGATATGTGAAAGCATTTATGAACTATGGAGTGTCCTGAAAATATAAGGGCTTTTTCCCTCCATTTTTGGGGTGCATGAGATGAGCTTCTCATTGCTAAGAATGGGGACAAGGAAATAAAAAAAGGGAAGTGTATTCCTTTTAGTCTTGACTACCAAAAAGATCAGAGCTAAAGTTCAGGTACCCTGAATATAATAGTCTAGGTTTTTCAATACATTATTTTCCAATTCTATCTATATTTTGATCTTCTTCTTTAACAAAAAATGAAAATGAAAGATAATCTTATTGCATAAAAGATGTGGTGCCTGACCCTGAAAATAATATGCTCAGTTCCTGTCCCTATCCCTCAAGAGAAATGTGATTTGACACATGGAGCCTTTGAGAAGAGCAGTAAAAATCAACAAAGGGCTGAAGTTTTTCTGCCAAGACAAAAATGACATACTCAACAACTAAGGACTCTAGTCTGGATAAATGTGTGTTGTGGGATTAAAATCTTCAAACAGGGCCAGTATTCTGTCACAGTGGGTTAAGCTGTCACCTGCAAAGCCAGCATATCACATCAGAGTGCTAGTGCTGGTTCTGTCATAGTTGCTTCACTTCTGATCCAGCTTCCTGGATTGGGCTCCTGCTACTCATGTTGGAGACCAGGATGGAGTTCCTGGCTATTTTGGACATTTGAGGAGTGAGCCAGTGGCTGGAAGAGTCTCTCTCAATCTCTCTCTCTCTCTCTCTCTCTCTCTCTCTCTCTTTCTCCATCTTTCTCTCCCTCCCTCCATTCCTCCCTCCCTCCTTCTACCTCTCTGTCACTCTGCCTTTCAAATAAGTAAATAATCTTTTTTAAAAATAAAATAAAATCCTAAAATTAATAAGCATCTGAAAAAAAGGACTTATCTCCTCATGGAGCATTAGAATTCCTCACACTCAGAAAATATTCACTTTGCGATTGGCATTGTGGCACAGCTGGTCAAGCCACTGCCTACAATACCAGCATCCCATACTGGAGTGCTGGGTCAAGTCCCAGCAGCTCTACTTCCTATCCAGCTCCCTGCTAAAGCACTTGGGAAAGCAGCAAATGATGGGCTCCTGCCACCCATGTGGGAAAACCAGAAGGAGTTCCTGGCTCTTGACTTTGGTTTGGCCCAGCCCGGGACAGCTATTTGGAGAGTGAACCAGCAAGTAGAAGAGCTTGCTCTCTCTCTCTCTCTCTCTCTCTCTCTCTTTCCCTCTCTCCCTCTCTCCCTCTCTCCCTCTCTGACTTTCAAATAAAATGAATATTTTAAAAAAGTGAATGTGTATGTATCAGACTTGGAGGTCATCTTGTCTTATGAGATACTGCAGAAGTAAGATTTTGTAAAGCAGTCCCATAACAGGTTGTGAAGAGAAGAGTGAATTCTCCAGGGACAAAGCTCACATTTGGGCTTTGCCCTGGGAAAGGCTGCTTAGTCCTTAGGCCTCTGATCCCACATGCCAGATCTTTCTGGAGCCTGGGACTCACCCATAATGGTCAATCTGATGATACAGTCCACTGTTGAATCAGAGATAAGAGAGATATGAGCCCTGTCCTGCAAGGAGATCTAACCAACTGGAAAAGATGACTCAAAAACAAGCAAGAAAAAAAAAAAAAAAAAAAAAAAAAAAAAAAAAAAAAACAAGCAAGTACAATTGTGACATAAGCAGGCATAATGTGCAAAGGTATAATGGGAAATGTGAGTAGGCAGTTCTATCTGGGCTAAGGTGCATTTCCCAGAGTACAGTGCAGTTTTCAAAGGAAGAAAAATGTCAATGTTAGGAGTCAGAGTTAGTAAAGACAGAAGCGAAGCTATTCTACACATACATTGGGGAAAACACAGTAAATGGAAATTTGTGTGTAGGGCTGGGTTTTAAAGAATTCCTGAAGTAACAGCAAAATGAGGAACATTGCTAAAAAGGGAACAAAATGATAAAGTATAACATAGAACAGCATAGTGGTTTAAGGAAGCTACAAATAAGTTGCTATTGCTAACACAATGTCTAGAGTTTCAAAATATTTTTGTAGGAACTACATTTACATGGCTCAAAAATGAAAATGATAAATAATGTGATATAATTGAGAAGTCTTGTCCCTACCTTTGTATCTGACCATACAGTGTCACCTTGAAACACCCCCCTCAAAGATACCTGTTTTATTTATGTTCTGTGTATGTATCCCAGCAATGTTCCTGTATGAAAACACAGGCAAATGCAAATTATACTCTCACAGCCACCCCCTCCACAATAGGTAGCACATATTGTTTCATCCTTTGCTTTTTTCTACCAAACAATACATCCTGGAAATCTTTGCATATCAGTTCACAGAGAACTTCTTCAATCCTTTTTTTTGGGGGGGTGGGGAGGGAGATGTATAATGTGCCATTGTGTCTCTGTAACATAATTTATTTAATCTGTACCATACTGATACTTGCTTTGTTTCTGAAATTTTCCCATCATCTGTTAATTCCTTCAACAACCTAGGTGCTGTAATTATACCATATTATAAGTAAAGAACCTGGGGTTTAGAAAGGAGAAATAAACTTCTGATGGTGTCCATTGCTTGCTAGTAGTATAGTAGTTACTGAAACCCAAGCTGGTCCATTTGGAATTTAAACCAGAAACCACACTCTTCTAGCTGACACCTCCCTTGAATTAGATTGATTTATCGATCCATAAGACCAGACCACCAAAGCATGCTGAACTCATTGGAAATGAATGCAAGTGAAATTTATTTTATCTAAAATATTAACATGAGTTTAAATATATATATACAATGCAGAAGTACTGTAAATGGTAAACATTGTGCAAGAATTCTTGACCACTCTGGCAGCTGTGCTGGAAAAGCCACTAAGTTAGGAGATCTATTACTTATCAGTAAATGTGAGAACCACATGAATTAGTGATTATCAAACTTCTTCAGAAACTGTAAATACCCTACCCTCATATGACATGGTTTTATCAGCCCAATATTCCAAGAGCAATGGCTGTAAACCCTTTTAAAAACCTCTAAGTATCTATAGCAATTAAGAAGGACTCCAGATTAGGGCTCTTTTAGAGAGGTAACAGCAACTTGCAGAGTATTATTTGAGTTGTACCAGGCAGGCACCCCTCCCCAAAGCAATATCATTTTTACTACCTGCTATTGTTCCTGAAATGTTTCCTGTAAATATTTAAGCCTTGAAGAAAAATATCTGTAGCTTATACCATCATAAAAGTTATGACAATTGAGAATAAAGCCATGAAGAAATGGGATAGATGATTGCTTTGTAGTGGGAGGTAAGACCAATTTGATAAATATTTCTAAAGTATGTATATGCCAGGCACTGTGCTCCTCCATATTATAGGAAGTGCAAAGTTAAATAAGGCACTGTTATTGTCTCAGTCCAGTGGATATCCGTAAACAAGTCAATCTGCTAGAAAGTGTGATGCCAGATCTCCGTTACTTTTCTCTATTGACTCTTGAGAGACAATAGAGGCAATAGAAATTCCACACAAAAGGAAAAAAGGCAAGAGAGTAAGAAAAGAGAAGGTACATTCTGGAAGAGCTAGGGACTGAGAGGGAAAATAAGAAATAAGAAGGCCTTTTTTTTTTTTTTGACAGGCAGAGTGGACAGTGAGAGAGAGAGAGAGAGAGAAAGGTCTTCCTTTTGCTGTTGGTTCACCCTCCAATGGCCGCCGCGGCCAGCGCGGTGTGGCCAGCGCATCGCGCTGATCCAAAGCCAGGAGCCAGGTGCTTCTCCTGGTCTCCCATGGGGTGCAGGGCCCACGGACTTGGGCCATCCTCCACTGCACTCCCTAGCCATAGCAGAGAGCTGGCCTGGAAGAGGGGCAACCGGGACAGAATCTGGCGCCCTGACCAGAACTAGAACCTTGGTTCCCGCTGCCGCAAGGCAGAGGATTAGCCTATTGAGCTGCGGCGCCGGCCCAAGAAGGCCTTCTTTAAAAAAATTATTTATTTGAAATGCAGAGTGGCAGAAAGGAAGAGACAGAGATCTTTAATCTGCTGTTTCACTCCCCCAAATGATCTTAACAACTGAGGTTAGGCTAGGCCAAAGCTCAGAGACAAGAATCCCATCCTGGTCTCCCACGTGGATTGGGCAGGGGCTCAAACACTTGGGCCATCTGCTGCTACCTTCCCCATTACATTAGCAGGAAGCTGGATGGGACGCAGAGCAGCTGGGACTGGAACCAGCACTCTGATATAGGATGTCAGCATTGCATATAGAGGCTTAACCCACTGAGCCACAATGCCAGCCCCCAGAAAGTGCTTCTTGATACTCTGGCTAGAGAAGCTATGCAGACTGCTCTGCAGGCTTCTAAATGAGCGCTTCTGCCCTGATCTGTGGGTTACAGGAGGGATCTTCCTCCACTGCAGAAGTGTCCCTGAATATGGAGCTCAGTCAGCTAAGCAAGAAATTTATAGTAGACCCCTAGGGAACACCAGTGGGCTGGGGAAACAGTATCACATATATTTAAAATATGCATAAGAGGTCTTCAAAAACTCCATGGAAAATGTGTACTATGAAAAAAAACTATGCATTTTAATTTCGTTTTCCATAAACTTTTGAAGTACCCATGTATGTGCTCTACAGAATTGCACTGTCTCCTTTCATTACCCATCCAGCAAGGCAGAGGTTAGACTTGTTTACTGCAGGCCATATGTGGCTGTGGCCCACTGACCTAGGTCTCCTGGTCCTTTTCAGTAATTTGGGTGGGCCTAAACCCTAATATCTGGGGACTGGAGCAGTGAAGTCTCTACAAAGAGGCTATGTTGTGCTGGAGGAAATCTGACATGCAGCCCCCTGGTGCCTCAGTGGTGGTAATTTTCCTGGCTAAAGCCAGCATAGGCCCAAAGGAATTCAGTGTTTTCAGGACAGCCTTGGGTTTGGGAACTAGGAGGAACTGCTTTGCAGGTGTCCTAAGACTTCCAGGCTACTTGGGGGCAAAGAAAGGAGCCCAAGATGGGGGGAGGAGGGCCCAAGGTGAGTCCAGCAGCACCACAGGGTTTTGTCCTCAAGAAAAATGATCCTACAAAGTGCTTTAAAGAAATGAGGGCCACAGAACCCTTTTCCCCCATGTCCTACCCCTGCAAAATTTTCCCACAACCCTCCCTTCCCACAGAGATCCCCAAAAGGAAAGGGGATAAAGCAATAGTTTTCAGCATGAGGTCTGCTGGCTGCAAAGGGGTGGGTGCTCAATGAATTTTTGTCGGATGAATAAATAAATGATACTTTTTCTGTACCAAACTGAAACCACTCAGGAAGACACCGTAGTGAATGAGAGGGGTTTTATGAAGAGTTGTTTCCCCAGCTCAGGTGAGGGTGAACTGTGGGAGGACTCTGAACCCCTGCCTGACAAGCAATGAAAGCTGAAAGCAAAATAATGAGGCAAAGGGTCTTTGGGTCTAATTTCCCAAGTTAGACCAAGGTTGCTGGGTTCAAAACCAACCTGAAACCCACTCATCTCAAGTATAACAAGTCTCATGTACTTCCTAGGAATCAGCAGCAGGACAATGGGCAAGCAGGTTCTAAGAAACAAACAGCCTGACATGAAACCACAGTTAGGATGGGGTGGAAGTAGGATTCCAACATAGATCGTCTGACCCTCGATATATCCATCTCCCTCATCCCACCTGTCCAACTCCCCTCTGCTGCCCGTTCAGCTCTGGGATTACCTTCTGGAGGTGGGAGCACAGCCTCTGTGGAGTCCCAGGGCGCATCCTCTGGACACTGGCCCTGATCCAGCCGAGCCTCAGGGATGGCACAGCAGTAGCGCAGAGAACAGGTCCCACAGCAGAAAGTAGCAGTGGGCTTATCATATCCCTCTGGACACTGGAAGCCTCCATGCCATAGCCGAGTGCTGTCCATCCAGTGGTGGCAGAACTCACCCTGGGGCCTGGCACCTCTGGGCATAGCTAGCAACAATGCACTGGCACGGAGAAACAGCCCCAAACCTGACCACTGAGGCATCCCCATAACAAGTGCCTTAGACACGCTTCCCAGACATATGGTTCTGCTCTGACAGCACTGTCTTGCCACCCACAAGCCACAGCTTGTCTTGCTTAGAAGCTCAGGGCAGGTCCCAGGTGGCTCCTTCCTGAGAGGCCTGAGCTGCTCATCCTGTTCTCCCCCTCCTCCTGCCCCCACCGTGCCCAGGCCACCTGCTGCCTCCAGCCGGAATCTCAGAGACTGGGTTTCTGCCCACTGCCCTCCCTCTCCCTCCTCTTGCTGGCTGCCTCCTTTTCTTCCCACCAGCACAGGCCAAAGGATTGTGTACGTGCTCCTGTGGAAATTGCTGGGAACCTAACAGTTGATACTAGAACAACAAATATTTTTTTGCATATTATGAGACCTATAATGTGAATTGAAATTCACTTTCAAATTCTTTAAAATTGGGAATTGGAGTAAATAACCTCTAAAGTCTTCTTCAGCTCAAATGCATGGGATTTAGGGATTCATTCAGCAGTAAAATGCACAGTAACAAAAATTCCTCACCTGTTCTTTTTGTGACCCTCACTTCCTGCTCCTCTTTCCATGACTCAGCATCCCAGGTTCTGTTCCCTCAAGACTCCCTCTAGCCTCTCTCTCTTTCCACTAGAGTTACTTCTAGACTCTTGCCTTTCTAACCCTTCCCCATCCACTATGAACACACACACACACACATACACACACACCTTAATCCTTACACAGCTCCTATCATAAACACTAATGTTTGTTGAGTGTCTTTTAGATAATAACACTATATTACTTCATTGATATAATAAACCCCTACTTTCCCTAATTTTCTTGGGACCCAGTTGTATTGGGGGGGGGTTTGTGGGCTGCTTATTTCAGTTTTTACCAAGAAATTGAAACTGTATCTCTTTTTCATCCATTGCCCTAAGTGAAACTATATCAATTTTTCTTCCGGATTTACAGCTTCTGTAACAATGTCACCAAGCAATGTAGTACTGGCAGTTTCCAAAGCACCTTCACATCAGTTAACTCTCTCTTTTTTAAATATTTATTTATTTATTTTAAAGGCAGAGTTATACAGAGGCAGAGGAAGATAAAGAAAGAGAGAGAGGTCCTCATTCTGCTGGTCCACTCTCCAAATGGCCACAACAGCCAGAGCTGGGCCGATATGAAGCCAGGAGCCAGGAGCTTCTTCCAGGTCTTCCACATGGGTGTAGGGGCCCAAGGATTTGGGCCATCTTCTGCTTTTACAGGCCATAGCAGAGAGCTGGACCAGAAGTGGAGTTTCCAGGACTTGAACCAACATCCATATGGGATGCTGGCACAGCAGGCAGTGGCTCTACCCTCCACGCCACAGTGCCGGCCCCCGCATCAGTTTTCTCTTGCAGTCCTTACAACAACGCTGTGAGGTAAGTGAACTTCCACTTTGCAGCTGAGAAAACTGAGACTTACAGACATTGTAGCCTTCCCAGACTCCCACAAGCAGAAGTGACAGAGCCAGGATTCATCCAGGCCTGCCTGATTGATCAAAAGAACAGAACAGAAAGTTCAGAAGTTGATGCAAATACATATAGGAATGTAGTACATGGTAAAGATGGTATTTCAATTCACTACAGAGAAAGGATGGATTACTCAATAAATGTATTGAGACAACTGAGAAGCTATCTGGAGAAAAAAAAAGAGAGCTGTTTCCCTACCTCATATCTCACATCAAAATAATGTCCATATGTATCAATGAGTTAAATATAAAAAAGATTATGAAAGAAAATATTACATACATTTTTAAAGATTTTATTTATTTGAGAGGTAGAGTTACAGAAAGAGAGAGGGCGAGACAGAGAGAAAAGCCTTCCATTTGCTGATTCACTCCCCAAATGGCCACAATGGCCAGAGCTGGGCCGATCCAAAGCCAGGAGCCAGGGCTTCTTTCAGGTCTCCCTTGTGTGTGCAGAGGCCCAAGCACTTTGGCCATCTTCTACTGCTTTCCCAGGCCACAGCAGAGAGCTGGATCGGAAGAGGAGCAGCCAGGACATGCACCAGTACCTATATGGGATGCTGGCAGTGCAGGCCAAGACTTAGCCCACTGTACCACAGTTTCAGCCCCATGGATAGTGTGGTTTTTTTTTTTTTACAGGCAGAGTGGACAGTGAGAGAGAGAGACAGAGAGAAAGGTCTTCCTTTGCCGTTGGTTCACCCTCCAATGGCCGCCGCGGCCAGCACACTGTGGCCGGCGCACCACGCTGATCCGAAGGCAGGAGCCAGGTGCTTCTCCTGGTCTCCCATGGGGTGCAGGGCCCAAGCACTTGGGCCATCCTCCACTGCACTCCCTGGCCATAGCAGAGAGCTGGCCTGGAAGAGGGGCAACCGGGACAGAATCCAGCGCCCCAACCGGGACTAGAACCCGGTGTGCTGGCGCCACCAGGTGGAGGATTAACCTATTGAGCCGCGGCGCCGGCGCCCCATGGATAGTTTAACAATCTTTCTAACAATAACATATAATCCAGAAGCCACAGAGAAATAAAGGATAAACTTGATATATCAAATTCAACTTTCTGCATAACAAAAGGCAAAATGGAGCCATAAATATTTGTCCTTCCTATCACAAAGGGCTAATTTATTTGGTGGCATGCATTTGGTACAGCAGTTAAGCTGTCACTTGTGACTCCTGCATCCCATATGAGCAAGTCCAGGCTATGTGATTCCTATCATAACCTCTTACTAATGCAGATGGTGAGAGGCAGCTGATTATGGCCCAACTACTTGGGTCACTGCCACCCATGTGGGAAATCTGGATTTCTAGGCTCATGGCTTCCACCTGGCCCAGGCCTGGCTATTGCAGGCCTTTAGGGGAGTGAACCAGTAGATGGAAGATCTCTCCTTGTTTATCTGTTTCCTTCTCCCTCTCCCTGTCTCTCTGCCTTTCAAATCAAATGAAAATAAACAAAATTTAAAATAAGTATAAAAAACAGAAAAACTCTTACAACCTGATATGATAAGACAAAAAACTCAGTGACCCAAAATTGGCAAAGTATTTGAATACACCTTTATATATATATATATATATATATATTCTTTTATATACATATAAAAGGAAATACAAGGGGCCTGCATTGTGGCACAGCAGGTTGGGCTCCAGCCTGCAACACCAGCACCCCATATCAAAACAGCACTGGTTTCAGTGAGTCCTGGCTGCTCCACTTCTGATCCAGCACCCTGTTAACATGCCTGGGAAAGCAGCAGAAGATGGCCCAAGTCCTTGGGCACCTGCACATACGTGGGAGACCTGGATTGAGTTTCAGGCTCCTGGTTTCGGAGTGGAGGTTGCCACCATCGTGGGATTGAACAAGTGGATGGAAGATCTCCCTCTCTATATAACTCTACCTTTCAAATAAATAAATAAATTTTTTTTTAAAAAATGAAATACATTCTTGATTTTTTTTTATTTTTTTAACTTTTATTTAATAAATATAAATTTCCAAAGTACAGCTTATGGATTACAATGGCCTCTCTCTTTCTGTAACTCTGTCTTTCAAATAAATAAATAAATCATCTCTTTTTTTAAACAAACAAAAAAAGCAAGAATCAGAAGAGCATGTGCAGGTATGCTACATGTGTGTGAAGATTCAAGAAACCCTTAACAGTAATTTCCCAAAGGACTGTGAATTTGGAGGTTCAAAACCAGGGGAGGAAGGCACACATTCTCTTCATTATATAAGTTTTTGTAACTTGCATTTTTATTGGTAGTTATTAGCTACTCAAAAATATAAACTGAAATCTAGGGATGGCTTACCAGGAGACTGCAAATATTTTTCTCTCCACACTATAGTGAATCTCAAAATCCCCACTTCACTCACTCCTGGCCCACTGGATGAATGTACCCTTTAACTTGAAAAATCACACACACACACACACACACACACACACACACAGAGAGAGAGTTCAAAATGCATGTGTGCTGAATCCCATTGGCCCAGATTTATGCTCTCTAGCTCTTCTGTATTTCTCTTCATCTCTTACTAGGGTAATCTGCATTTGCTTACTATGTGGCTTTGTCAATCTTTATGTCATTTTCCTGCTGTGTGTTTCTTTCAGAAACTCTGGGCAGTAGGAGGCAGAAGCGGTGCCTCTTTAAATAGAACTTTGTCTCTCTCAGGGTAAGAGAAAGCAGCCACATTTGGGAGTCAGAAGATTTGAGATGGTGAGTCCTTTCCCATTCCTGGATGTCAGAAGTTCCATGGGCTCCACATTCCATGTGAGGAGATGCATTGACAATTCCCACCTTGCTAACTGCTTGGCACCCAGGCAATAGTATCATATTCATTGAGTGCTTACTCTGTGCTAGGCACTTCAAATACATTATCTTTATAACAGAATGATATGAGGTTCATAGTATTATCCCAACTTTACACATGAGGTAAAGATGCTCAGACTCAAAAATCACTTTCCTAAGGTCACACAGCTAGCCTGTAGCACTGCTGAGTATTAAGTCAGCTCTATCTGACTCTATAGTCAAAATTCTTTTCCTCTCTACCTCAGTCCTCAAATTTCACTCTAAAGGCAAATTGTATGGGTAGAGTCTTTCCTGAGCCCTGCCAATTCTAGCTCTAAAATGCAGGATTCTACCGTCTTCCTGCAGAGATCCAGCCAACAAGCTCTTTCCCAACTCCTCCTTCTGCTTTGGGGCAACCTCTGAAACCTCTGAAAGAGGTTCAGTCTCTTCTTCATTCCTCATCATTTAAATAGATTTAGCCATAATTATGCTCTGTCTTCCACATGGGATCTTGAGAGAATCCCTTGACAAACTTTTTGGGAAATTGTTTCGGAAAATGTTAAGCAGTGGACTCTTGTTGACACTTTTCTGACTTTTCCTGCTTTTTCATCTCGCCTTCCACTGGGAAAATGTTGTATTCTGGACTTGTCCTCCCTCTGCTGGCCTGATAGCAACATAGCTTTTGCTGCTGTTTAGATTCTTGTGGTATGGTAAGGGGGTTGGTTAAAAGAACTCTCAGCCTGTATTTTACATTGACACAAAGTTTTGTAATTCCTTGAAAGGCAATACTCTCCTAATAATCACTAGGTGTTGACACAGAGAAAAATCCTGTGCCAGCCATTGCAATAAAGAAAAAGATTTGGTTTCTGTTAAAGATCACTTTGCAAAGGCAGTTCCAACTTGTGCAAATAATTATTTCTTATGCAAATCTAATGAAAAAATTTGGATCACCTCCAAGGACTGCTGACAAGATCACTTTTTCCCCATGTAACTCAGCTGCATTATCCTAAATATGGTTTTGAGACAAAATATTTAAGAACCACTTGCAAGAAGTATTGGCATTACATTTCAATGTCTTTGTATTTACAGGGGACACCCTGCTCCCAGAGCTATTTCTGGGTTAATTGGATCTTATAAATAGTTTCAGATTCATGAAGCAGCTGAAATGCCTTCAGAGGCCACAAAATGTTCACTGGCCTCAACCATCATTTTTCTAGTACATGTGTGTTCCATCGCCTTCCCAGCTCTTTCTACTGATCTCCAAAACTGTTTCTGTTCCCACTATGCATATTCTGTTTAAAGCCTTCTGTGACTTTCTTCCAACCTGTGCTGGACAATGCATGTGAAATCAGGAATATAAAACAAGTATATGTTGGTTTGAACCATAGGAAAATTTTTAGTATTTGACTTATATTGACCCAAAAAAAAACCATATGGTTTGATGTTATAATTGGAAGGTAAAACACATCTTAAAATAGAGTGGCAGTTTGTTACACCTTTCTTTTGTTAATATTAATAGGTCCTTTATTCATATAAAATTTTATGTGGAAGCCATACCTGAACAACATAAAAGAGAAGGCTTACTTTTATTGGAGCAATTGGGATCGGGGACCCTCATCTGCTTAACCCCTTTTCTCCTCCCAGACAGTCCCTGAGGCATCATCATTAATCCTGAGGTTTCCTGGAATATACTTCACAAACCACTTCAAACTTCACATGCAGAGGATTCTAAGGAGAAGGAAGTCACTTAGCACTCAAGTTTTTAGGAAAAACTTCGTGAAAGAAGTGACACTTAAGTGTACCTTGAAGGATGAGGATAATCTAGGTCACTTGAGAAAGTAGTATATCAGGTAGGAAAACAGCATAAGCAAAATCATGAATATGGGTAGGTATGCCATTGTGAAAAGGTGGCCTTGATGGGAAGGGTGCAGTCTATTGTAATGTGTAGTGTAGAAGTAGTATGAAGGAATGCAGTGTTTTTCAAACTGTTCAGTGGAATTCTAGGGTTCTGGCTATGGAGCCAGGATACCTGGTTTGTTTTTTTTTTAATTTGTTTATTTGAAAGTCAGAGTTACACAGAGAGAGGAGAGGCAGAGAGAGAGAGAGAGAGAGAGAGAGAGATCTTCCATCCACTGGTTCACTCCCCAATTGACCAAAACAGACAACAGCCAGAGCTGTGCCGATCCAAAGCCAGGAGCCAGAGCTTCTTCCAGGTCTCCCACATGGGTGCAGGGGCCAAGAACTTGGGCCATCTTTTTTAAAGATTTATTTTATTTATTTGAAAGACAGAGTTACAGTGACAACAGTGACAAGTAGAGACAGAGGGAGAGGTCTTCCGTTCTCTGGTTCACTCCCCAGATGGCTGCAACGGCCAGAGCTGCACCGATCCAAAGCCAGGATCCAGGAGCTTCTTCCAGGTCTCCCACGTGGGTGCAGGGGCCCATGGACTTGGGCCATCTTCTACTGCTATCCCAGGCCATAACAGAGAGCTGGATCAGAAGAGGAGCAGCCGGGACTACAACTGGCACCCATACGGGATGCTGGCACTTCAGGCCAGGGTATTAACCCGCTGTGCCACAGCACCGGCCCTGCTGCCTGGGTTTTAATTCCAGTTCCATCTCTTACTATATCTGTGATCATGAGCAAGTATTGTAATTTCTCTGAGCCTCAATTTTCTCATATGAAAAATGGGGATAATAACAGTTCCTACCTCATATGGCTTTTGTGAGCATTAAATGAGTTAATACACAAGAAATGTTTAACTCAATGCCAGCCACAGAGCATTATCAGTTATTATTAACAAAGAATCCAGCACAGAGGGTTCTTGGTCCTTACCTCTCTTTAAACCACAAAAGTCTGTTGTTTTTTATTTGTTAGGTTTCCATGTGAAATCTTTGTTTGAAAAATGATTTTTATGAAAATACTTGAAAAATCCCCGGTATAATAGAAAGAATACAGTCTTTGTAGTTCAAAAGATCTAGGTTGGAATTGCAACTCCACTACTTGGATGGCTGTGAATAATGTAAATCAACTACCTGCTGCATAATAAGAGTGTAGTAATGATAGCTATTGTTTTGATATCCAGGTACAGTTACATTAAAGGTTAGGACTTAAACATATGAATTTGGGAGGCAATTCAATCCATGGCACAAAAATACAAAGATTTTCTTCTAGAAGGTTTATAGTTGGAGGTTTTGTGTTTAGATATCTGAGCCATTTTGAGTTAATTTGGGTATAGTACAAAGTTCCCATTTTCGCATGTGGTTAAATACAATTAATCCACCATTTGTGAATATCATCATTTCACTACTGAACTGTGAGTTTATTTATGGATTCTCGATATGTACCATTTATCTATAGATCTTTCTTTATGCCAGTAGCACACTGTCTTTAATGATCACTTTTATAGTAAATTCTGAAATCAAGGAGCAAAAGTCCACCAACTTCCATCTTTATTCAAGACAGGTTTGGCTATTCTGCTTCCAGGTGAATTTTAGGATTAATTTATCTTTTTCTGGAAAAATCTTCTGTGATTTTAATGGGAATTGCTTAAATCTGTAGATCAATTTAGGGGAGAATTACAACATCTTAACAATATTATAATCTTAATAATATTGACTTTTCCAATCCATGAATAAGGTGTGTCCTCAATTTATTTATGTCTTTTTTAATTTCTCTTAGCAGTGTTTTATAGTTTTCATTTTGTAGACATTCAGGTGTTGAACTTCTTTTGTCAGATTTACCCCTAAATATTTCCATATTTTCAATGCTATTGAACATGGAATTTTTTGAAATTTCAATTTCGATACCTCATTTTAGCATACAGAACATAAAATCTACTTTTATGATGTAACCCTGTCCTAACATTTTTCTCCAATCCTTTTACTACTAACAATTTCTCTGTATCATTGTTTTAAGTGTTTCATTTGTAACAGAATATAGATAGTATTGTTATTTTACTTATTCTGAAAAATGTCTTTCCAATTTTTTAAATTATTTTATCTATTTGAAATGCAGAGAGGGAGAGAGAGAGAGAGAGAGAGAGAATGAATCTTCCATCCACTGGTTCACTCCCCAAATGACCACAATGGTCAAGACTGGACCAGGCCAAAGCCAGGAGCCAGGAACTCTATCCAGGTCTCCTACATGGGTAGCAGGGGCCCAGGTACTTGGGCCATCTTCCTGCTTCCCAGGCACATTAACAGTGAGCTGGATTGGAGGCAGAGCAGCTGGGACTTGAACTGGTGCATAAATATGGGATGTCAACATCACACAGGCAGTGGCTTAACCCACTGCACCACAATGTCTGTCCTTTAGTTTATTTTTTTTATTTATTTATTTATTTTCATTTGTTTGAAAAGTAGAAAGGCAGAGAAACAGAGAAATCTTTCATCCATTAGTTCATTCCCCCAAATACTCACAAAAGCCAGAGTGAAGTCAGGAGTCAGGAACTCCATCTGGTTTTCCTATGTTGGTAGCGGGAACTCAAATGCTTGAGACATCATCCGCTGCCTTCCCAGAATGTACATTAGCAGGAAGGTGGCCTAGAATTGGAGCCAGGTCTCAAAGCAGGCACTCCAAAATGAGACGTGGGTGTCTGAAATGCTGTGCTAAACACCTGCCCCACAAATTGTCTTTTTTTTTTTTTTACAGGCAGAGTGGACAGTGAGAGGGAGAGAGACACAGAGAAAGGTCTTCCTTTTTCCGTTGGTTCACCCTCCAATGGCCGCTGCGGCCAGCACACTGCGGCCGGCGCACCGCACTGATCCGAAGGCAGGAGCCAGGTGCTTCTCCTGGTCTCCCATGCGGGTGCAGGACCCAAGCACTTGGGCCATCCTCCACTGCATTCCCGAGCCACAGCAGAGAACTGGCCTGGAAGAGGAGCAACCGGGACAGAATCCGGCACCCCGACCGGGACTAGAACCCGGTGTGCCGGCGCCGCTAGGCGGAGGATTAGCCTATTGAGCCGTGGCGCCCGCCACAAATTGTCTTTTAACTGGATAATTTAGTACATGTATCATTTTTATTACTATTACTGATATATTTGTATTTATCTTTAACATCTCATTTTAGCATTTCTTTATTGCCCATTTTTCCTACTTTTTTTTTTTTTGACAGGCAGAGTGGACAGTGAGAGAGAGAGACAGAGAGAAAGGTCTTCTTTTGCCATTGGTTCACCCTCCAATGGCCGCCGCGGCCGGCCTGCGCACCACGCTGATCTGATGGCAGGAGCCAGGAGCCAGGTGCTTTTCCTGGTCTCCCATGGGGTGCAGGGCCCAAGCACCTGGGCCATCCTCCACTGCACTCCGTGGCCACAGCAGAGAGCTGGCCTGGAAGAGGGGCAACCGGGACAGAATCCGGCACCCCAACCGGGACTAGAACCCGGTGTGCCGGCGCCGCTAGGCGGAGGATTAGCCTAGTGAGCCGCGGCGCCGGCCCCTACTTTTTTTAAACTTTTATTTAGTAAATATAAATTTCCAAAGTACAGCTTATGGATTACAATGGCTTTTTCACCCCCATAACTTCCCTCCCACCTGCAACCCTCCCAATTCCCACTCCCTCTCCCATTCCATTCACATCAAGATTCATTTTCAATTCTCTTTATAAACAGAAGACCAATTTAGTATATAATAAGTAAAGATTTCAACAGTGTGCACCCACACAGAACATAAAGTGTAAAATACTCTTTGAGTACTAGTTATAGCATTAATTCACATTGAACAACACACTAAGGACAGAGATCCTACATGAGGAGTAAGTGCACAGTGACTCCTGTTGTTGACTTAACAATTTGACACTCTTGTTTATGGCATCAGTAATCGCCCAAAGCTCTTATCATGAGTTGCCAAAGCTATGGAAGCCTTTTGAGTTCGCCAACTCCGATCTTATTTAGACAAGGCCATAGTCAAAGTGGAAGTTCTCTCCTCCCTTCAGAGAAAGGTACCTCCTTCTTTGATGGCCCGTTCTTTCCACTGGGATCTCCCTCACAGATATCTTTCATTTAGGTCATTTTTTGTTTTTGCCAGAGTGTCTTGGCTTTCCATGCCTAAAATACTCTCATGGGCTCTTGAGCCAGATCCAAATGCCTTAAGGGCTGATTCTGAGGCCAGAGTGCTGTTTAGGACATCTGCCATTCTATGATCTGCTGTGTATCCTGCTTCCCATGTTGGATGGTTCTCTCTCTTTTATTCTATCAGTTGGTATTAGCAGACACTAGTCTTGTTTGTGTGATCCCTTTGAGTCTTAGACCTAGCAGTGTGATCAATTGTGAACTGAAATTGATCACTTGGACTAGTGAGATGACATTGGTACATGCCACCTTGATGTGACTGTATTGGAATCCCCTGGCACATTTCTAACTCCACCATTTGGAGCAAGTCAGCTTGAGCATGTCCCAAATTGTACATCTCCTCCCTCTCTTATTCCCACTCTTATATTTAACAGAGATCACTTTTCAGTTAAATTTAAACACCTAAGAATAATTGTGTGTTTTATACATTTTAGCCTATCATAATCTCAGTAAGTTTGTAGTTTATTCCTTTTTTCCCTTTGAATATTGCCAAAGTC
Organism: Oryctolagus cuniculus; assembly: GCF_964237555.1. Lineage (NCBI taxonomy): Eukaryota > Metazoa > Chordata > Mammalia > Lagomorpha > Leporidae > Oryctolagus > Oryctolagus cuniculus. The sequence goes on along the minus strand of NC_091453.1, from coordinate 44,451,794 downwards.
CCAGTGAAGAGTAATTTTAAAGTTTAATGTAGATTTTTGTTGATGTACTCCATATGGACTGAAAGGAAGACATTCACATTCCTGTTTCTTGTGGAACAGAGCCACAGGCCAAAATCTATGACAGAGACAGTGTATTCTTTAGTGGCTGCACTTTAATTGAATGCATTAAATAATTTTCATGGATAAGCATTTAACATAACAGTTAAGAAGGCACTTGGGATTCCCACATCCCACAACAAAGTGCCTGAGTTGGAATCCAAGCTCCACTCCTGATTCTACTTTCCTACTAATGCACACCCTTGGAGGCAACAAGTAATGGCTTAGGCAGCTGAGTCCTGCCATCTGCATAGGAGATGTTGACTAAGTTTCCAGCTTCAGTCTAGCCTAGCCCCGGCTGTAGCAGGTATTTGGGAAGTGAATGCACACATGAGATCTCTCTCTTTCTCTCTCTCTAATAATAATAATAATAATAATAATCTGTAAAGATTTCATTTACCTATTTATTTAAAAGAGTGACAGAAAGGGGAGCAGGGAGGGAGAGACATAAAGAAAGAGATCTTCCTGGGGCCAGTGATGTGGTGTAGCAGGTAAAGCTGCCACCTGCACTGCTGGCATTCCATATGGGCACTGGTTCAAGTCCCGGCTGCTCCACTTCCAATCCTGCTCTCTGCGATGGCCTGCGAAAGCAGTAGAAGATGGCTCAAGTCCTTGGGGCCCCTGCACCAGAGTGGGAAGACTCAGAGGAAGCTCCTGGCTCCTGGCTCCTGGCTCCTGGCTTTGGATAGGCGGAGTTCTGGCTGTTGTGGCCAATTGGGAAGTGAATCAGCAGATGGAAGACTTCTCCGTTTCTCTGTCCCTCCTCTTTCTGTGTAACTCTGAGTTTCAAATAAATCAATAAATCTTAAAAAAGAAAGAAAGAGATCTTCCATCCACTGGTTCACTACCCAAATGACCTCAAATCTTTAAGCTTGGCCAGGCCAAAGCCAGAAGCTAAGAACTCCATTCAGGTCTCCCAAATGGGTAGCAAGGACTCAAATACTTGGGCCATTTTGTGCTGCCTTCCCACATGCATCAGCAGGGAGATGGATTAGAAGTAGAACTGGAGAAGACCAGCGATGTGGTGTAGTGGGTAAAGCCACTACCTATGATGCCAGCATTTCATATGGGTGCTGGATCCAGTCCCAGCTGCTCCACTTCTGATCCAGCTCCCTGCTAATGCACCTGGGAAAGCAGCAGAGGATGACCCAACTGGCTGGGCCCTGCACCCATGTGGTGGAACCAGAAGAATCTCCTGGCTCCTAGTTTTAGCCTAGCCATTTGGAGAGTGAACCAGCGGATGGAAGGTGTCTCTCCCCTCCCCCCACTCTGCCTTTCAAATAAATAAATCTTTTTTTAAAAAGTGGAGCCAAAACTCAAACCAGTACTCTAATATGGAATACTGGCATTGCAGGTAGCAGCTTAACCCACTGCACCACAATGCTGGCCCCAAGCAATTTAATAAATAATAATAAATTTCAGGCATACTGGACATTGGTAGGTTGGGTTAAAGAGCCCATAGACAATATGGAGAGATAAGTGTTAGAATGTCTGTCATGTGTAGAGCACTGTACTAGACACTGTGGAGAGTAAAAGCATAAAAAGATATGACCCTTGCTTCCAAGGAGCCGAGAGATTCAAGTGAAAGTTAACAGGCACATGAATCACTTTGATTTAGAGATGCAGTGTGTGAACTAAGTATACATGTCATGGGAGAAAGATCATACCACACTATTAGCTGACAGATCATAGACTTCTTCCTAAAAGAACTGACATTTAAACTAGTCATCATTACCATTATTGTCAGTATTGTGACTACATTGTCAAACAGAGAGGATCAGGACTCTGATCCCCTGAGTCCTACACCGGAGAAAAATAAAGTCATGCAAGGGCAAGGACAAAATGGAATCTTCCAAGCTGCTAGGAATAGGTAGGAATGTGTTCCTGGCAGGTCCTGGAATTTATTTCATAGGCCACTGGCTCACATTAAAAGTGGTCTCATTCTGTGTGGACTTCTAAAAGAGTCTGTGACACTCTGGACATTTCTCTGCCTCCTTATTTTGACCCTTTGGAGAACAGAGGATATACTCAGCCTTGATCATATTTATCAGAAGCCTGAAAGGGGTGGGTGGGATCCTCTCATGGCTGAAACACACACACACACACACACACACACACACACACACCATAAAAGAAGCAGCAGGGCCCGAATACTATAGAGTATGAGTCATCACCACAGGCTGAAGTGGACTGAAAATGAAACTGATTACAAATCTACTTGCCAAAGAATTATTTTTAACTACCTGCACCTGTTGTATCTTGGCTCTGGAAATCACATTTGTACAGAAACAGGGGAAAGATCTTGAGCCCTTGGGATTGGTCACAAGGTGAAAAAAAATGTTCAGGCTTTGGAGTAAAAAAGAAATCATAACAAGAGGGTACAAGACTACCTTACACAAATGCAGATTGTGACCTAGACCTTAAGACATGAATTCTGACAAAGACAAGTAGACAAGTTCATGGGAGCAGACATTTAGAACTAGTGAAGAAGGCTTAAAATCAGTCTTATTATTGGTATATATTTATAAATACTGTTTTCACTGAATTACACCATGTACATAACGATGTACCCTTCTTTCTTCACTTTATAATCAATTGTCATGAATCCCTATTTTGTTATATTAATATCTACATTTTAAAGAAAAATAGTATACATATATGTGTGTATCTACAATATATACATATGCTGTGACTGTGGAAAAATGTTAAAATTGTTAAAACTTAAAATAAAATTTAAAAAATGCTTCTAGAAGCACAAAGTCACACTTTATCCCATACATATGTATAATAATTGTTAGTAAATATTTTTAATGTTTAAAACAAATCAGTCATAATTCAGGGATGATCTACAGGGAATTTCCATTTAATGGGCTAGAATTTTGAGCCAAATATGCCTTGAATGATCTTTTCTCCACTTTTTTCTTCAGGATCAAGAATGTCCTGTGTTTTCTTACCCAGTGATTCGGGCTATTTTACAGTTTCTTGAACTCTCTCTTGACTCAAAATCCCTTTCCTTACCTTTCCCAAAATTAGTGGGAATAAATACAACCCAGGGGCTGATGCTGTGGCATAGCAGGTAAAGCCGCTGCCTGCAGCACCAGCATCCCATATGGGCACCAGTTCATGTCCCTCTGCTCCACTTCTGATCCAGCTTCCTGCTAATATGCCTGGGAAAGTAGTGGAAGATGGCTCAAGTTTAAATTGTTTTTAAACAAGGAAACAGAGAGCTTATTAAGCATGCAGATTCCCCAGATCTATATCCTCAAAAGTTCTGATTCAGTAGGTAATTCTGGTGCTACTGGCTACCATTCACACTTGGAGAAACAATACTTTTGTGGACTGGCCTAAATAATTTCCTTTGTGCCACACTTTTGAGAGAGCTCATATGAGAACTGCAAATCTTGCATGGGCAAGTGTTGAGTATGCCAAATGTACAACAAGCCAAATGTCCCCAAGAAGAAGAAAAGATTGTTAGTTAAGATGTCTATGCCAAGTATCCCTGGATTAATGATCAAAGATCCATTACTACATGCTTGTTTTTTTTTCACTCATAAATATCTTGCTTTTTGTCATAGGATGTACTTGTTAAAGTGCTGAACTGGAAGAGCATTATGAAATTGAAATATTGCACTAGGAGGTCTTCTTTTCACTTGATCAACATATAGGTATAGAGCTCTGTTTCAGGTGTAAAATTCCCTGCTGCTATTATGCAAGTGAAGTTAATGCTACTTCTTTATATTCTATGGTTGAGACTTACATTGATTCTTGGACTTTAGGAAGGAACTAACCATTAAGCACATGTTTGGGAGGGCGCAGCTTGAAGGAATGGAAGGAGGATGAAGGTCAGAGATTCTAACAAGATACAGCCAACACTTAGTGAACATCTTATGAGGCAAGTTAGTTATCTGAAAAATTCAACTGGACTTGCCTGAAGATAGGTCCTAGAAGTTCTGATGGAATAAAAGATAAAAAGAGGCAGTGAAACCAGATGTTTGTTTCACAGCAGACACAGTGATGATCATTGATGACCTGGACGGAAAGATAGAGCTTTAGGGAAGGCAAGTGGTGTTCCAGTAACACGGTTTAAAAATAGATGTAGGTGTCAGAGACCTACATTTCAAAATCTAGTCTCTCCATCTATAGTAGATTTGTAGGAAGATCTGTAGGCTCAGCCTCACTGGATTCCTCAGAGTTAGATATAGCCTTGGCACTAAATTCTCTACAGTGGATTAGGAGTGGAAACTTGTATGCCATTTCCAGGCCTGACCTATGAAACTTCACATACAATCACTCTGGTTCTTTCCATTTCACAAAAAGTGAAGACAGCAATGATCACAGCAACTGTGGAATCTATAGGTTGAGGAAAACAGAGCCCATCTGGGTAGGGCCTCATTGTGTAGAACAGACACCTTACACACACGCACATACACACACACACACACACACTCACACAGCATGAAATGAAATACCTCTCCTGAACTGTTATGTAAGAGAGAAATAAACTTCTGTGGAATTTATACTATTTAATTTGGGGTCTTATGTTACAAATGTTAAGCCTTCTTTAATTAATGCAACCCATAGCAGCAATTTTTTTAACTTTTATTTAATAAATATAAATTTCCAAAGTACAGCTTTTGGATTACAGTGGCCTTTTTCCCCCCATAACCTTCAACCCACCTGCAACCATCCCATCTCCCACTCCCTCTCCCATCCCATTCTTCATCAAGATTCATTTTCAATTATCTTTATATACAGAAGATCAATTTAGTAAATACTAAGTAAAGATTTAAACAATTTGCACCCACACAGAAACACAAAGTGTAAAGTACTGTTTGAGTACTAGTTATACTGTTAATTCACATAGTGCAACACATTAAGGACAGAGATCCTACATGGGGAGTAAGTGCACAGTGATTCTTGTTGTTGACTTAACAATTTGACACTCTTGTTTATGGCATCAGTAATCGCCCAAAGCTCTTGTCACGAGTTGCCAAAGCTATGGAAGCCTTTTGAGTTCGCCAACACCGATCTTATTTAGACAAGGCCATAGTCAAAGTGGAAGTTCTCTCCTCCCTTCAGAGAAAGGTACCTCCCTATTTGATAGCCTGTTCTTTCCACTGGGATATCAGTCACAGATATCTTTCATTTAGGTCCTCTTTTTTTTTTTTTTTTTTTTTTTTTTGCCAGAGTGTCTTGGCTTTCCATGCCTAAAATACTCTCATGGGCTTTTTAGCCAGATATGAATACCTTAAGGGCTGATTCTGAGGCCAGAGTGCTGTTTAGGACATCTGCCATTCTATGAGTCTGCTGTGTATCCCACTTCCCATGTTGGATCGTTCTCTCCTTTTTAATTCTATCAGCTAATATTAGCAGACACTGGTCTTGTTTATGTGATCTCTTTAACTCTTAATCCTATCATTATGATCAATTGTGAACTTAAACTGATCACTTGGACTAGTGAGATGGCATTGGTACATGCCACCTTGATGGGATTGAATTGGAATCCCCTGGCACGTTTCTAACTCTACCATTAGGGGCAAGTCCGAGTGAGCATGTGCCAAACTGTACATCCCCTCCCTCTCTTATTCCCACTTTTATATTTAACAGGGATCACTTTCCAGTTAAATTTAAATACCTAAGAATAATTATGTGTAAGTTAAATAGTTCAACCAATAGCATTAAGTAGAGCAAAAAAATACTAAAAGGGATAAAGTATTAAGTTGTTCCTCGACAGTCAGGACCTACAACGGAGTTTATCTAGTTGGGACAGATTGAAAGAAAAAGAAAAAGTCACTTGGGAGGCAGGAATTAGAAGTACAAAGAATCTAAAGAGAGAAGAGGCAGTGTTAATTTTAAAGAACCTCTAATCCTACAGAATTGGGAAAGTGAAAAAGAGTAGATGACTGAGATTACAGCTTTGAGTAATAAACTTTGCCTAGAAAGTTGCCTAAAAAGGGGCTAGCATTGTGGCACAGTGGATTAAGCCACCACTTGTGATGCCTGCATGCCATACTGGAGTGCCAGCTGCTCTGCTTCTGATCCAGCTCCCTGTAAATGTGCCTGGAAGACAATAGGATATGGCCTAAGATTACTTGGGCCCCTGCCACCCATGTGGTAAACCAGAATGAGTGCCAGGCTCCTGGCTCCTGCCTGACCCAGCCCTACCTGTCATGGCCATTTGGGAAGTGAACCAGCAGATGGAAGAGTTTCTTCCCTTTCCCTCCCCCTCCCCCTCCCCCTCCCTGTCTCCTTCCCTCTCCCTTCACACCCCTGTCTCTGTCACTTGACCTTTCAAATAAATAAATAAATATTTTAAAATACAAGAAAGTTGTCAATAATAAATATAATGATTTCTGATAACAAGAAAATGTGGAGGCCATGTTTCAGGACAGTCCACACTCAACTCAAGATGAGGAAACAGGACACAGGATGTTGAAAGAATGGGTGGAGAACATCTTGAAATAATGGAAACTAGAAAAATAAGAGTTTTTTTCTAAAAAAATTATTTTATTTATTTGAAAGGCATAATGACACACACAAACATATAGAGAAAGTGATCTTCCATCTGCAGCTTCACTCCCAACATGGTCCCAACATTCTGGCCCAGCCCCTCACTGAAGCCAGAAATTCTATCCTGGTTTCACACATGAGTGGCAAGGGCCCAAGTACTTGGGTCATCTTCTGCTGCCTTTCCAGGCACATTAGCAGGGAGCTAGATCAGAAGTGGAGCAGCCAGGAATCAAAGCCTTGCTCTGATATGGGATGCTGGCACTGCAGGCTGTGGCTTAACCCATTGTGCCACAATGCCAGCCCCAGAAAATAAAAGGTTTTAAAGGTATTCTGAAAGAAAGAGGGGACACTTTGTGGAAGATTAAGGTAGAAGGACCAGCAAAATAAATTTCTAAATGTTGTTAGAGGACAGGAGTGTTTCAGATGCCATTTTCCAAGAGAAGATGAAATCTGCATGAATGGAGGTTCCCAGCCCCTCAAGGACAGGGAAATCTTAGCACCAAAACTAATCTATTTTTTAAAGATTTATTTATTTATTTGAAAGGCAGAGTTACAGACAAAGAAAGAGAGGGAGAGGCGGGGGTGAGGTGAGAGACACAGAGAGAGAGAATTCTTTGACCTGCTGGTTCTTTCCCCAAATGACTGCAATGGCAGGAGCCTGGAAATCCACCCAGGTCTCCCATGTAGGTGCCAGGGCCCACACACTTGGGCCATCTTTTGCTGCTTTCCCAGGCACATTAGCAGGAAATCTGGATCAGATATTGAGCAGCTGGGACTCAAGCTAGGACCTATATGGGCCACCAGCATTGTAGCTGGTGACTTAACCCACCGAGCCAAAGTGCCAGCCCCTAACATTTTTATTGTACATTTTGTGGGGACACAGCATAATATTTAATTCCTTGTATATAATTTATAGCAATCAAAAAGGGCAGTTATTATTTCCATTTTCTCAAACATTTTAAAATTTTTAATAGGAACAATTTTTTTAAAAAAGATTTATTTTATTTATTTGAAAGACAGAGTTACAGAGAGAGGTAGAGACAGTGAGAGAGGTCTTCCATCTGCTGGTTTACTCTCCAAATGGCTGCAATGGCCAGAGCTGTGGTGATCCAAAATCAGGAGCCAGAAGCCTCCTCTGAGCCTCCCACGTGGTTGCAGGGGCCCAAAGTCTTGGACCATCTTCCACTGCCCTCCAAGGTCATAGCAGAGAGCTGGATCCGAAGTGGAGCTGCTGGGACACAAACCGGCATCCATATGGGATGCCGGCACAGCAGACCAGGGCTTTAACCCATTGCACCACAGCCCTGGCCCGACATATACTTTTGTTGGGAGACTTCTTCTGAGTTTCAAGATCATATGTGCTCCCTCTGGACTGTGGCCTTAGATGGCCTGACATGTAAAGAAGCAGAAACCATGAACCCTTAGTGATTTTGTTTTTCTATTTTCCTGTTTACCTTCTTGTCCCACTTGCCATATAACACTAGACATCTGCTATGATTTTCAGTGGATAATAGGAATGCAGATTTAGGGGGTAAGATAAGATTTCAGACAGCTTCAATAAACAAATTTGGTTCTAGGAGTTTATTTTATTATGCTTTGATAAGTTTATCCACTGTAATATTTCCCTGAAGCCTTTGAATACAGGGCATATCAGATACTTCAGTTTGGAGTAGTCCTAAGTTGGTCATCATTTAGGATACCATTTCAACTCATATTTAAAGAAAGCCAAAAATTACAATGGCTTCAGTGGAAAAGTTTCTGTCTCACATATAAATGTCAGAAAAATTCAGGGCTGACAGGGTGGCTCTGTGTTACTGAGGATCGTGTTCTTTCATCATCCTCAACATGCTTTCCCATGCCATGATGTAAGATAGATGTTCCAGCTCGTACTTGCACATCTGCTTTCCAGCCATTGAGTCTTCAGAAAAGGGGGACAGTGTTAGGGGTGGGCATAACCCTTTATTTTAAGAATGCATCAAAAGAGTTGTACCTGTCACTTTCACTCATATCCCATTGGCTAGAATTTAGTTGGGTACACATATTTAGCTGAAGAAAGACTGGGAAAGGCTGGGTAAGCTATGTGCCAACTAAAATTAAGGGGTTCTATTAATGAGAAATGGGTTAATATAGACAGAGTGGATGCATAGAAGTCTTTTCCATAGGTCACAAACTCAAATGACTGCAGGAGACAGGCAGGTAACATAAACAAGTGAAATAGTTGAACTGTAACACTCAGGAAGTGGTGAGGATTGTGGAAATTCAAGAGTGTGTTTCCGGTCAGAAGGAAGTAGCCTAGATTCAGCCCAATTGCCACGTGGAATTTCAGGCCCCAATCTTCCAGTGTTTCAAGAGAAGCTGGAGATCTCTAAAACACAGAAAACGCATTTGTGAGCTGGATCTGGCTTTCTAATTAGTTTCCCATTTGCCGCCTCTGGGATAATCACCCATTACCTTGATCAGCACAATAAAATCATGGGAGCTGAACAACACAAACAAACAACCCTCCTCACCCCTTCATACACAATTTGGAGCTTGTTAAAAGTGAATACTCTCAGATTGCAGCACAGATCTACTGAATTAGAACCTGCATTTCAGCTGGTGCTGCGGCTCACTAGGCTAATCCTCTGCCTGAGGCGCCAGCACACCAGGTTCTAGTCCCGGTCAGGGCGCTGGATTCTGTCCCGGTTGCCCCTCTTCCAGGTCAGCTCTCTGCTGTGGCCCGGGAAGTGCAGTGGAGGATGGCCCAAGTCCTTGGGCTCTGCACCCGCATGGGAGACCAGGAGAAGCACCTGGCTCCTGGCTTCGGATCAGCGCAGTGCGCCGGCCGCAGCGCACCGGCCGTGGCGGCCATTGGAGGGTGAACCAACGGCAAAAGGAAGACCTTTCTCTCTCTCTCTCTCACTATCCACTCTGCCTGTCAAAATAAATAAATAAATAAATAAATGAATGAATAAAACCTGCATTTCAACAAGATACCAAGGTGATTTGATTCCAGTAGAGATTAAAGTTTGGAAAGCACTATAAAGTGCTGGATAGCAAATATTTTAGGCTTTGTGAGCCATGCAGTCTCTGTCATAACTATTCAACTGTTGTAACATATAAGCAGCCATAAATATATAATTTTCACACATCACAAAATATTATTATTCTATTTTTCCAACCATTTGAATATGTAAAAGTCACTCTCAGCTTGAGCACCATGTGCATCCAGGCAGTGGGCCAGACTTGTTCTAGAGCCATGCTACGCCAAGAATGTTAAGCCATGGTTTGGCTTAGAATACCAAGAAAAAGGCCGGCACCGCGGCTCACTGGGCTAATCCTCTGCCTTGCAGCGCCGGCACACCGGGTTCTAGTCCCGGTTGGGGCGCCGGATTCTGTCCCGGTTGCCCCTCTTCCAGGCCAGCTCTCTGCTGTGGCCACGGAGTGCAGTGGAGGATGGCCCAGGTGCTTGGGCCCTGCACCCCATGGGAGACCAGGAGAAGCACCTGGCTCCTGCCATCGGATCAGCATGGTGCACCGGCCGTGGCGGCCATTGGAGGGTGAACCAACGGCAAAAGGAAGACCTTTCTCTCTGTCTCTCTCTCTCACTGTCCACTCTGCCTGTCAAAAAAAAAAAAAAAAGAATACCAAGAAAAAGCAAAGGTTGTGAATATTTAAATGTTATTTTTTTCTCTTTTTAAAAAGATTTATTCATTTATTAAAAAGGCAGAGTGAGGGAGAGATAGATAGATAGATGTATCTTTTATCTTATGATTCACTCCCTTAATGCCTGCAGAAATGCCTGCTCAAAGCCAGAATCCAGGAACTCCATCCAATTCTCCTACATGGGTGGCAGGGAACTACATACTTGGCCCATTAATCAGAAGTACAAAGTAGCTGGGACTTAAACTAGGCACTCTGACATGGCATATGGACACTTAAATATTATTTTTTAAAGATGTATTTATTTGAGAAGCAGAATTAGAGAGAAAGAGGGAGACACACGTGTGTGCACACGCTCACACACACACACACACAGAGAGAGAGAGAATTTTCTTTTTTTTTTTTTTTTTTTTTTGACAGGCAGAGTGGACAGTGAGAGAGAGAGACAGAGAGAGAAAGGTCTTCCTTTTTGCCGTTGGTTCACCCTCCAATGGCCGCCGCTGCAGCCGGCGCACCGCGCTGATCCGATGGCAGGATCCAGGATCCAGGTGCTTTTCCTGGTCTCCCATGGGGTGCAGGGCCCAAGCACCTGGGCCATCCTCCACTGCACTCCCTGGCCATAGCAGAGAGCTGGCCTGGAAGAGGGGCAACCGGGACAGAATCCGGCGCCCCAACCGGGACTAGAACCCGGTGTGCCGGCGCCGCAAGGTGGAGGATTAGCCTATTGAGCCACGGCGCCGGCTGAGAGAGAGAATTTTCCATCCACTGGTTCACTCCCCAAATGGCTGCAACTTGCAGAGCTGGGCCAATCCAAAGCCAAGAGCCAGGATCTTCTTCCAAGTCTCCCACGTGGGTGCAGGGGCCCAAGGACTTGAGTTATCTTCCACTGCTTTCCCAGGCCATCAGCAGAAAGCTGGATGGGCAGTGGAGCATCCAAGACTCAAACCATTGTCCATATTAGAGGCTAGCACTACAGGCAGAGGCTTTACCTACTACTCCACAGTGGTGGCCCCTAAATGTTATTTTTTTTGTTCTTGTCACATTGTTTTCTCTCATATGTTCTGTGCATGTGCATGCACGCACCCACGCGCGTGCACACACACACACACACACAATCAACCTGTACCACAATAATTTTGGTGTCCACCCTGTTTCTTTGTTGCAGCATGCTATACAATCCTATTTCTGGAATGCAGTCAGAGTCTAGGAGAGTTTTAGGCATGCTCAGGAGAACTGACAGGACAAATACTATTACCAAACCTTGGCCAGAATGCACCATACAGCAGCAGGGGTGGGAGCATCCAAATGAGGAAACTACTGTTGCTCTACTAGCACCATATCCACACCAACTGGCACGGTGGTAAACGTGATGACCTAGTCCCAGAATAGGTCTTAGAAATCTGAGTCTTAGAAATTATAAACTATGTTGCCTTCAGAGGAAGAATGAGATATTTGGCTGGGATCCCAAATCCCTGAAACTGGCCACAGATTCCTACATGTCTTGAGTGCCAAATGCAGTCACTCCAGGTTCCCTCATGTCCCTTGAAGGCCACATGCAGAGGGTCATTCCAGGCAAATGCATGCTACTGTAGGGACTTTGACCCCAAACACTCGTATGATATCCTACTATGATAAATGCAATTGGATCAAGTATAAGCCCAGGGATCTAATTTTACCCTGTTAGCTTATGGTCTAGAAGACTTTTCCACATTGACTGTATATTGGAATTACTTAGGAAGATTTTTCAAATGTTGATGCCTAGAACCCACTCCTACAGATACCACTGTAATTATTCTGGGATATGGGAGGTTTTTGTGTGTGTTTGCTTGTTTTTAAATATTTATTTATTTATTTATTTACTTGAAAGGCAGAGTTATACAGTGAGAGGGAGTTACAGAGAGAGAGATCTTCCATCCTCTGGTTCACTGCTCAAGTGATGGCATTGGCCAAGGATGGGCCAGGCTGAAGCCAGGAGCCTGGAAATTCACCTGGGTCTCCCATGTGGGTACAAAGCCCCAAGGAGTTGGACCATCTTCTGCTGCTTTCCCAGGCATGTTAGCAGGGAGCTGGATTGGACACAGAGCTGCCAGGACTCAAATCAGTACATATGGGATGAAGGCACTAGAGGAACCAGATTAACCCACTGTTACACAATGCTGGCACCAAAATGGGAGTTTTAAATGCTTCTCAGGTGATTCTGATGAGCAACCAAGTTGAGAACCAATGATTTTTAATTATTGTGATGCATAGGAACTCTGTGTGAATTTTGTCAAAATGAAGATTCTAATCCCATAAATCTGGGGCAGGAGTTCAGATTCTGCATGTCTAACAGGTTCTCTGGTGATAACAGTGTTGCCATTTGGTGGAAAACTTTAAAAAACAATTTTTTAAATTGTGCATTTATTATTTCTTTTTTTTTTTTTTTTTTTTTTTTTTTTTTTTTGAGAGAGAAAGAAATATCTTCCATTGGTGGCTCACTTTCCAAATACCCACAACAGCGAGAGCTGGGCCAGGCTGAAGCCAGGATCAAGGAACCTAATCTAGGTTTACGACATGACAGGAATTCAAATACTTGAGCCATCACCTGTTGTCTCCCAGGATGAATATCAGCAGGAAACTGAATCAGAAAAAAAAAGTCAGACTCGAACTGAGGCATTCCAATATGGGATAAAGGAGTCCCAAATAGCATTTTAGTTGCTGCACCAAACATCCACCTCCTGCAGATAACATTTTAGCAAGCAAGGATGTAGGCACACAATTTTTTAAAAAAGATTTATTCATTTATTTGAAAGATGGAGTTACAGAGAGGGAGAGGCAGAGGCAGAGAGAGAGGTCATTCACTGGTTCACTCCCCAAATGGCTGAAATGGCTGAAGCTGGGCTAATCCAAAGCCAAGAGCCAGGAGCTTTTTCACATGGGTGCAGAGACCCAAGGACTTGGGCTATCTTCTGCTACTTTTGCTGCTTTCCCAGGCATGTTAGCAGGGAGGTGGATCAGAAGTGGAACAGACAGTTCCCTAACTGGCCGCCAATATAGGATGCCAGAGCTGCAGGCCATGGTTTAACCCACTACATCACAGTGCCAGCCCCTAGGCACACAATTTGATTCAGTCGGTCTGCGATTAAGCATCATGAAAAGAAAATAGGGAGGAAAGTTAATGCTGGCTATCTGTAGATTCAAATTTCTTTTTGGTAGCAAAGGAATAATGTGGTAATGCAAGGTATTTGCAGTGCTAAATTGAAGTTTTTGAGGAGAGGAAATTGGTGCATTTTATATTGTTGGAATTGAATTCCTTGGATTATACTGATGCTATTATCCGGTACAATACAACTGAGCACAATTTGAGATGGGAAATAGAATACAGATGACTTCTTGGCATTGTTTGTAGTGTGGCATTGGAATTAGCTTAATTGAAGCAATGTCCTCATGCATTTAAGTGGTCTCTAAGGACAATTTCAGTGAGACGTTCATTGAAAGCCTTGAGAGACTGATGTAACCATCTATCTCTTTGGTCCCAGGCACAGTACCAACAACTGGAGAGACAGCTTTAATGGAGGTACAAGCAGGACTTTTCTGGTACACTGCTGATTGCCTCCCACAATGAGGACAGAAAAAAAAAGACCGTAGCTGACCGCAGGCCCTGCTGTTAGATCGAGTTTCACCAGGAAGCTAATAAAACACAGAGCATCAAACGTGGGGCTACCAGAATCCTTGATAGTGTGAAACTACTTCAAAAATCTGGGGGCAAATGAATTAATAATTAAGTTTATTTCGATTCAAGAATATTTTGAAATCGATGCATATGAAAAGGTCTTCAAAAAGTTCATGGAGAGTGAGCATTATGGAGCAATGGACTAAGCTGCTGCTTTGGGAGGCCTGCACGGTCTGTTGATCGAAGTGCCTGGTAACAAGTCCTACCTTTGCTTCTGTTCCAGCTTCCTGCTAATGCCTAACCTGGGTGACAGCAGATGACAGCTCAAGTACTTGGGTTGCTGCCACCTGGCTTCTAACCTCCACCTAATCCAGCCTTGGCTATTGGAGGCATTTGGAGAATTAACCAGCAGATGGAAGATCTGCCTTTCAAATAAATAAATTTTAAAAATGAACTTCTTTTCTCTAGAAGTGAACTTTTTTAAAAGTTCCTGGAAGGACCCTCAGCTTGTGACATCAGCATCCCATATTGGAGTGCTGTTTTAAATTCCAGCTATTCTGCTTCTAATTCAGTATTTTGCTCACATGCCTGGGAAGGCAGCAGAAGATGGCCCAAGGACTTGGGCCCCTGCCACCCATGTGGGAGACCAGATTGGCATTCCTGGCTCATGACACTGTCTTGGAGCACAGCTCACTGATGCGGCCATTTGGGGAGTGGACAAGTAGATAGAAGATCTTTCTCTCATCCTCCCTCCTTCCCTCACTCTCTCTCATTCAAATAAATATTTTTAAAAAAATGTTCATACAAAATGTGTATTTTTTAAAAAACTATGGATAGTTTCCTTTCTTTTTTCACCAAGACAAACTTATTCTTTAATTCCATTTTCACAAGCTTTTTGCACTCCCCAAGTATAGAGCAGTGCTTTGCTTTTTTTGTCTAGCACCTAAGTACTATGAAAGTACCAATAGATAGGAAGCCCTACATTCAGCAATGAGTTTGCATATGCTCAGGTCTTGGTAATCAGATTAAATGCTTATTGTGGAATTGACCCATGTGAGCTGACTTTAGTTATTTACAGTCTATTTAATTTCTTCCTTGCCTTCCCACATGATTCATCCCAGTTAAACGCCTTTAATGCCAAGTGCTTTAGAGAAAAATAAAGAAAGAGAAGAGGTCAATTTACTAAGTATGTGGGGGAAAAAAGGAAATGGTGTAAATTGTCCAAAGAACTGAGCATTCTTCAACTCAGGATAAGTGGCCTGTGGCAGCTTCAGTGCTAATGGCTCCACAGATCAGCTGAAGTTCCTCACATTTCCTATCTTTATAAAAGCCAGAAAAGTGAGTCTCAAGCCATCATTCATATCTGTTATAAAGACCCAGAGCTTTTAAAATGCCTAAACAATACCGTATACCTTGATCATCAGAGCAGAGTTATCATCTCCTTCATCTCTTCCCCACAAAGTAGAGACAAGAGTCAGTGAGACTTGTCTCTATTGACTTGTTTGCTCTGTCTTTTCATATTTTCTGCTCCTTTGTGTATTCAATTTGCACAGTGCACCCTTTTAGGAACCAGGAAAAGAAGAAGGTCTAATTATTATTGAGTTTGTGTTGGCTCATCTACTTTTTCCAACATAGGAAGACAAATGTGATAAATGAGAACATCCTTCTAACTGGTTCTTGCTGCCCAATACAAAGTTATCATTTGACGGCGCCGCGGCTCACTAGGCTAATCCTCCACCTGCGGCGCCGGCACCCCGGGTTCTAGTCTGGTCAGGGCGTCGGATTCTGTCCCGGTTGCTCCTCTTCCAGCCCAGCTCTCTGCTGTGGCCCAGGAGTGCAGTTGAGGATGGCCCAGGCCCTTGGGCCCTGCACCTGCATGGGAGACCAGGAGGAAGCACCTGGCTCCTGGCTTCGGATCAGTTCAGCGCCGGCCATAGCGGCTACTTGGGGGGTGAACCAACAGAAAAAGGAAGACCTTTCTCTCTCTATCTCTCTCTCTCTCTCTCTCTCTCTAACTCTGCCTGTCAAAAAATAAAAAAAAAGTTATCAGAACATTAGTGGGACTTTTTACCTCTATTTTTCAAGAATAGAAAGATATCTGCAAAGAATTATTCCTAATACTCATATTTACACCTGCTTTATGTTTTACCCCAACAGCAAAAGTTAAAAGCTTACAAACTTATATTTAAGCAAATAACTTCTATAATGGTAATAAGAAGTGGTGTTTCAATAGATGGTAGTTCATAATCTTTATGACAAACAGTCCTTGTCCCTAAATAGGTAGTTGATTTTATTTCATGAGAACTTGTACAAGAAGTTTGTACACGGTATTATTCATCCATCAGGGGTATTTATGTAATATTCAGCCCAATATAGCATATTACAAGAGATATCCCTCTGATTATGGGAGGGCAAGGTAGGTCAGGATAAGCCATGATCTAGGCACAGAAACAGAGAACTCTGGGACTGGCACTGTGGCATAGTGGGCTAAGCCTCTGCCTGCAGTGCTGGCATGCTATATGGGCAGCAGTTCATGTCCTGGCCACTTCTCTTCCAATTCTATAAAGGTAGAATTTTTATCTAAACATATAATCATTCAACCAAAGCTCACATTTCTCTCATTATCATCCAGCTGTGGGTTTCTGACCCAATTTTTGCTAGTGATATATGAGCAGAAGGATATGGGTAACCTGCCAGTCATACTCTTCAAAGAAAAGGGTGATCCCTTTCTTTTCCCTTCATTCTGGAATGCAAATATTGCAGACAAAGCTAAAGCAGCCATTTTGAGTTGTAAGATGGGATCCCTGGGTTAAAGATGACAGAATAAGAGGTTGAAAGGAGAATTAGCCCCTTGACAGCTCAGATTCACACTTGAGAAAAACCACTTATACCTGATTCAAGTCACTGTTTATTCTTAGTTTTTATTATTTATTTATTTAAAGACTTGCTTATTTATTTGAAAGGCAGAGTTACAAAGAGAGAGGGAGATACGGAGAGACAGGAAGAGATCTTGCTTCTTCTGGTTCACTCCCCAAATGGCTGCAATGGCCACAACTGGGGCAGGCTGAAATCGAGAGCCAAGAGCTTCATCTAGATTTCCCATGTGGAAGACAGGGGTTCAAGCACTTGGGCCATCTTCTGCTGCTTTCCCAGGCACATTAACAGGGAGCTGGATTGCAAGTAGTGCAACCAGGACTCATAACAATGCACATATGAGATGCTGGTTTCACAGCCAGCAGCTTAACCCACTGTGCCATGATGCCCGTTCCCTTCTTATTTTTTTTAACTCTAACTGAGAGCTGGTGTGCGGCACAGTGGTTAAGCCACTCACAGACTGTGTCACTGGCATCCCATATTTGAGCACTGGTTCTTGGACCAGCAGCTTTGCTTCCAATCCACATTCCTGCTAATGAGCCTGGAAAAGCAGAAGTTGATGTCCCAGATACTTGGGTCCATGACACCCATAAGTGGTTGTGGAACAGTGGGCATTTTGGCAAGGTAGATTAAACTGCCACTTAGGATGCCAACAACCCTTACTGGAGTGCCAATTTAAGTCTCAGATACTATGCTTCTCATACAGCTTCCTGCTATGTGCCCACAAAGGCAGCAGAAGATGGCCCAACTACTTGGGCCTCTTCCACTCATGTGAAAGACCAGGATGTAGTTCTTAGATCCTGGATCCTGGCTTTGGCCTGGCCCAGTCCTGGCTGTTGTGGGAATTTGGGGAGAGAATCAGAGGATGGAAGATCTCTCTCTCTCTCTCTCTGCCTTTCAAATAAATCTTAAAAAAACAAAGATGACAAAATCCTTTGATGCCTTAAAGTATAGACCCACCACCTGGGTCTCCCTGATATGCATTCCTGCAGTCCCACTGGTATTTTTTAAATTTTTATTTAATAAATATAAATATTGCAAGTACAACTTTTGGATTATAGCGGTTTTTCCCTCCATAATCACCCTCCCACCCGTAAACCATCCCATCTCCTACTCCCTCTCCCATGCCATTCTTCATCAAGATTCATTTTTAATTATATTTATATACAGATCAACTCTATATTAACTAAAGATTTCAACAGTTTGCACCCACACAGACACACAAAGTATAAAGTACTGTTCAAATACTAGTTTTACCATTAATTTGCATGATCCTACATGGTGAGTAAGTGCACAGTGACTCCTGTTGTTGATTTAACAATTGACACTCTTATTTACGGCGTCAGTAATCGCCCAAGGCTCTTGTCATGAACTGCCAAGGCTATGGAAGCCTTTTGAGTTCACCAACTCCAATCTTATTTAGACAAGGCCATAGTCAAAGTGGAAGTTCTCTCCTCCCTTCAGAGAAAGGTACCTCCTTCTTTGATGGCCCCTTCTTTCTGCTGGATCTCACTCACAGATATCTTTCATTTAGGTCATCTTTTTTGCCACAGTGTCTTGGCTTTCCATGCCTGAGAAACTCTCATGGGCTCTTCAGTTAGATCTGAATGTCTTAAAGGCTGACTCTGAGGCCAGAGTTCTATTTAGGGCATCTGCCATTCTATGAGTCTGCTGTGTATCCCACGTCCCATGTTGGATCATTCTCCTTTTTAATTCTATCAGCTATTATTAGCAGACACTGGTCTTGTTTATGTGATCCCTTTGACATTTAATCCTATCTTCATGATCAATTATGAACTTAAACTGATCACTTTAACTAGCAGGATGGCATTGGTACATGCCAAATTAATGGGATTTGGAATCCCATGGCACGTTTCTAGTTCTACCATTAGGGGTAAGTCCGAGTGAGCGTCCCACTGGTATTTACAACATCCTAAGTAGGGGAAAGTGGAAGATAAAAGTGAGCCAGGCGAGGTCTCCTATTCGTAGTGGCCTGAGGCTTTGTACTTCAGCAGGTGAATATGAACATAGCTGTGCCTATTAGCATGAGCTATAACTATCAGGAAACAGGTTCCCCCTATCCTCACTGTATGGCCATGGCAGACTATTTAGCAGGTATAGCTAAGAAGCCAACTGGTTGCCTAGCCACATAAAAAGGCATCAGTTTTGCCAGATGGCTTCCAACTTCAGCTGATGAGCTGATTCATTGAGAACAGCATTGGAAAGCCTTACCTGGAATTATGTGCATCATATGAGATCTTCTGAGGACAGCACTAGGTTCAACAGTTAGAGCTCTGTCACTTATTGAGTGACTTATCTTCTCCCTTGGTCACTTATTGAGTGACTTATCTTCTCCCTTGGTAGAGAAGATAAAGTCTAAAATTACCAAGCAGCTGTGAAACCCACAGAGCAGGAAATAAAAAACCCTATATTCTCTGCTTCACCTGAAAAATACAGAGCCTGAATGTCCAAGAAGCTTCACATACATATGAGGAAGCCAGAAAACTTTGTTACTTTCCCAGTAAAGCACTCCTGCAAAAGTTTCAAGCACAGGCACAGATGCTGAGCCAGTGCCTGTAGTTATATGGACTGAAGCCTATGAATGAGCTGACCTGACCTTTGGTAGCTGGCTAATGAGCCTCATCCTTACACGGCAACCTTAACTTCAATGCCATGTTGTGCCTGACCTGGCAAATTCAAGAGGACTCAGAACTTCCACAAGTACAAGAGTGCCTTCCCCACTTGATAGCCAGGACTAGAGTGGATGCCATAGCAACAATACACTAGGGGGCACTATCAGGTTAGATGCAGGCAGGGCCTGAGGCAAAACAGCTACAGTGAAAAATCAAAGGGCTTTTCAAGAGGAGCCAAAATCATAATGAGGAAAAAGTTGCCAAGTGTCAAGTCTGAAAAGTCAGACACGTTCTTTTTTTTTTTTTTTTTTTTTTTTTTTTTGACAGGCAGAGTGGACAGTGAGAGAGAGAGAGAGAGAGAAAGAGAAAGGTCTTCCTTTGCCGTTGGTTCACCCTCCAACGGCCGCCACGGCCGGCACACCGCACTGATCCGAAGGCAGGAGCCAGGTGCTTCTCCTGGTCTCCCATGGGGTGCAGGGCCCAAGCACTTGGGCCATCCTCCACTGCACTCCCTGGCCACAGCAGAGAGCTGGCCTGGAAGAGGGGCAGCCGGGACAGAATCCGGCGCCCTGACCGGGACTAGAACCCGGTGTGCCGGCGCCGCAAGGCAGAGGATTAGCCTAGTGAGCCGCGGCACCGGCCCGTGAGGCATGTTCTTAAGAGATTAAGGAACAGCTGTCAGTAGCCAGGCTGGTAAGAGCAGAATGAAATCTAATCAAGTTAGAATTGGTGAAAAGACCTAAAAGAAAACACCAAAATACTATCTTAAAGAAAACATCTAATTACTAGCAGAAGTCATTTCTGGGTACTGAGATTACCAGTGGTTTTTATTTTCTTCCCTTTGTGTTATCTGATTTTTTTTCTTTTTTAAAGATAGATTTATTTGTTTGAAAGTCAGAGTTAGAGAGAGGAAGAGAGAGAGAGAGAGAGAGAGAGAGAGAGAGAGAGAGAGAGAGAGATTGAAGGAGAGAGAGAGAGAACCTTCTATCTGCTGGTTCACTCCTCAGATGGCTACAACAGCCAGGGCTGGTTCAGGCTGAAGCCAGTAGCCAGGAACTCCATCCGGGTCTCCCACATATGTGGTAGGGTCTCATGTACTTGGGGCATCTTCCACTGCTTTCCCACGCCATTAGTAGGGAGCTGGATCAGAAGTGGAGCAGCTGGGACACAAACTGGTGCCCAAACGGGATGATGGTGTCACAGGTGGCTTTACTCAATACACTACAATGCCAGTCCCAGTATTTTTTTTCTAATGAGTGTGTATTTTTGTGTAATAAAATCTTTGGGTTTTTTTGTTTGTTTGTTTTAAATATGGAACTGGAGCAGATGCTGTGGCACAGCAAGTAAAGCCAAGCCACCGTTAACCCTGGTTTGAGTCCTGACTACTCCATTTCTAATACAAATCCCTGCTGATGCATCCTGGGAGGCAGCAGATAATGGCGCAAGTGCTTAGAACTCTGCTACTAATGTGGGAGACTCAGATGGAATTTCTGGCTCCTGGGTTTGTCCTGGCCCAGCCCTGGCTATTGTGGGAATTTGGGGAGTGAACTAGCAGATGGAAGATCCCTGTCTCTCTCCTTCTCTCTCTTTCTCTATGCCTTTCAAGTAGATAAAAATAAACAAACTTTAAAAAAAATGTAGGAGTACAACAATAATAGTGGCAAACACTTTTGGGCCCCATACTATATGCAAAGCATATGCATAGTGCTTTTTTGTACTGATTTATTTAATAATCTCATCAACCCCAGGAGGAAATTGTATTATTATTACCTCTGATTGTAGATGATTAAATAGAGAGGTTAAATTACTTGGCTAGTGCACACAGCCAGCAAGTTGGAAAGAAAGAGCTTGAATTCAGGCAGTCTTTCTCCAGAGTTCATACTAACAACAAAGTAATTTCCATTAAAGATAAAAGACTGACCTCATATGTTTCTCTCCTTTCCTTGTTGAGACCTCTTAAAGTGATAGTAAAGGAATGATGAAAGTAGAAGCCCGGAATAAAAAGAGGGTGATTTAGTGGTTATTAGTAGGTAAAATATTGCAATAAATTTCAGCAAACTGGAGAGCAGCTTAGAGGTATAATAATGCAGGGCAGAAGTAGCCACAGAACACACAAAAAGAAAGAGCTAAGGAGGTATGTATCCACCTTCATTCAGACAAACAAAAATAAACCAAGAAATGATTGGGTCTTAGGCCAAAAACAGCAGAGGACAGGCATATGCTGGAGCAAAGAATAGAAACTCAGTACATAAACATTTAACAAAGATGCCTAATCTCACCACTTCTATTCAATACAGCACTAGAAACCCTGGCCAGATAATCAGGAGAGAAAAAGAAGTAAAAGGCATCCAACTTAGAAAGGAAGAAGTAAAATTTTGCATGACATGATCTTATGTGCAAGTACAGAAAACCCTAAAAACTCCACCAGAAGTTGTAGAATAAAAAATTTAGGATATAAAAATCAGAAGTGCTTCAATATGCTAACAATAAACTATCCAACAAACAAACACATTTATGATAGTACTAATACTTAGAAATAAATTAAGAAGTAAAAGACCTGTAAAATGAAAATGATAAAACTTTCAAATAAAATGAAGATGCAAATGAAAAATATCTCATGATCATGAATTGAAAGAATTAATATTCTTTTTTTTACTTTTATTTAATGAATATAAATTTCCAAAGTACAGCTTATGGATTACAATGGCTTCCCCCCCCCCATAACTTCCCTCCCCTTTCCCTCTCCCTCTCCCCTTCCATTCACATCAAGATTCATTTTCAATTCTCTTTATATACAGAAGATCAGTTTAGCATATATTAAGTAAAGATTTCAACAGTTTGCTCCCACATAGAAACACAAAGTGAAAAATACTGTTTGAGTACTAGTTATAGCATTAAATCACAATGTACAGCACATTAAGGACAGAGATCCTACATGAGGAGTAAGTGCACAGTGACTCCTGTTGTTGACTTAACAAATTGACACTCTTGTTTATTCTTAAAATGTCCATACTATCAAAATCAATATAAAGATTCAATACCATCGCTATCAAAATTCCAATGACATGTTTCAAACTAATAGAGAAAACAATTCTAGGGGCAGGTTTTTGGCCTAATAGTTAAGATGCCTGCATTCCATATGACATGCCTAGATTCAATTCCTTGCTCTTCCTCCTGAATCTAGCTTCCTACTAATGCAGATCCTGGGGGTTGTGGTGATGTTCCAAGTAACTGGTTTTCTGCTACCCACTTAGGAGAGCTAGATAGAGTCCAGTCACAATGAAGGGAACATTGAGGGTACTCCAGTGAACCAGTGGATGGGAACGCGCACTCTCTCTCTCTCTCTCTCTCTTTCTCTTTCAAATAAAAAATTAGGGGCCAGCATTTGGAATAACAGGTTAAGGTGCCACCTGTGATGCCAGCATCCCATATGGGCTCAGGTTCAAGACCTGCCTGCTCCACTTCTGATCCAGCTCCCTGCTAATGGTCTGGGAAAGCAGAGGAGGATGGCCCAAGTGTTTGAGTCCCTGCCACACACATGGAAGACCTGGAAGAAGCACCTGGCTACTGACTTCAGTCTGGCCCATCCCTTGCCATTGCAGCCATCTGGGGAGTGAAGCAGCAGATGGAAGATCTCTCTATCTCTCTCTCTCTCTCTCTCTCTCTCTGTCGTCCCCTCTCTGTAACTCTGCATTTCAAATCAATAAATAAATCTTTAAAAATCTAATTTTTATAGAATCACAAAATACTCCTGGCATTCTAGTATTTGATTTTAAAATATACCACAAATCTATAGTAATAGAAACAGCATGGAATAGGCATAATAACAGATATGCAGACCAATGGAACAAAGTGAGAGTCCAGAAATAAATCCACAAATTTATGGTCAGTTGATGCTCAGCAAAGGTTTCAACAATACACAATTGGGAAAGGACAATGAATAAATGGTTTAGGAAAACTGGATACTCACATGTAAAAGAATAAAAATGGGTCCTTTTCTCACAGCACATTCAAAAAAGAGCTCAAAATCGATTAAGTACTTAAACATAAAACCTGAAATTGTAAAACTAATAGAAGTAAACATATGGAAAAATCTCCATGACATTGATCTGGGAAATAAGTCTTTGGATATGACCCCAAAGGCACAGGCAACAAAAACAAAAATGGACAAATGGAACTGAATCAAACTAAAAAGCTTCTGCACAGCCAAGAAAATGATCAACTGAGTAAAAATATAACCTATGGAATAGAAGAAAATATTTGCAAACCATACATCTGGTAAGGGGTTAATATCCAAAATATGTAAGGAACTCAAACAATTCAATAGCAAGAAAACAAATAACCTGACTTGAAAGTGGACAAACTATCTGAACAGATACTTCTTCAAAAATGATATAAATGGTCAACAGGTATATGAAAAGGTATTCAACATCATTAATCACCCACGAAATGCAAACAAATTACAATGAGATATCATTTCATATCTGTTAAAATGGCTATTATCAAAAATATGAAAGAGGGGCTGGCATTTAGCACAGTGGTTAAGCCACCACTTGGGATACCTGTATCCCATATCAGAGTGCCTAATGTCAGTCCCTAATCCTCCACTTTTTTTTTTCCAGCTTCCTGGTAAGGGACACCCTGGGAGGCAACAGATGATGGCTCAAGTACTTGGGTCTCTGCCACCAATGTGGGAGACCCAGTTGAGTTCTGGGCTCCTGGCTTTCACTTGACCTAGCCCTGCCTTTTGTAAGCATTTGGGTAGTGGATCATCTGTTGGAAGGTCTCCCCCTCCCTTAGCTTTTCAAATAAAAATACAAATAAATAAATAGGGGCTGGCACTGTGGCATAGTGGGTTAGGCTGCCGTCTGCAGTGCCAGAATCCCATATGGGTCCCGGTTTGAGTCCCGGCTGCTCTACTTCTAATCCAGCTCCCTGCTAATGTGCGTGGGAAAGCAGCAGAAAACTGCCCACGTCCTTGGGCTCCTGTACCCATGTGGGTGACCTGGAAGAAGCTCCTAGCTCCTGGCTCCTGGCTCCTGGCTCCTGGCTCCTGGCTTTGGCGTGGCCCAGCCCCAGCCGTTGTGGCCATTTAGGGAGTGAACCAGCAGATGAAAGATCTCTGTCCCTCTCTCTGTCTCTCTGTAACTCTGCCTTTCAAATAAATAAAATAAATATTTTAAAAAAGAAATATAATGTAAAAAAGAATTTGACATGAGACTATCTGGAGATAGTGTTTTGAGTTGTGGGGATAGCAAGTGTAAAGGTTCTGAGTTAAAAGCAAGGAAGGAAGCCAGTGTAGCTAAAGCCAAGTGAGTGAGAAAAGAATGTAACGATATAAGGCCAGAGAATTAGTGAGGAGCAAAATCAATTAAGAGTCTGTTGGCTTGGATAGAATTAATAATAATTCAGGAAAGGTGAGGATAGAACAGAAACAGGGTTTGTTGAAAGAATTCTGGGCCCAAGGGCAATTTTTAATTTGTTTAAAAGGCAGCAAAACAGAAATGTCCCATCTGCTGTTTCACTCCCCAAATGTTCAAACAGCTAGGCCTGGGCCAGGCCGAAACCAGGAGTCACAGGAACTCAATCTAGGTGTCCCACATGGGTGGCAGGGACTAAACTACTTGAGTCATCACCTGCTACCTCTCAGATGTGCATTAGCAGGAAGCTGGAATGAAGCGCCAAGCCAGGATTTGAACTCAGACATGGAATGCAAGCATCCCAAGAGGCATTTTAACCACTCTGCTAAACACCTCCTTCCTGCCCCTGGGCCAACTCAGGCTCTAGGGTTCACCTCAGACACAGGGCCTTCTCCTTCTAGTCTTGATTCCTTCCTTTGTTCATTGATCTTCAGATACCCACTTCATTTTCCAAGCACTTACAGCCTCTGTCACAGATGAAGCCAAGGGCTTTAACTCAACTAGGAACACCTGCAAATCAACACGGACAAGGAATCTGAAAGCTGCCTGAAGCAGACAATCCAGAGTTTTCTCTTTTCTAAGCTAAGTCAGAGATTCAGAGAAGATTTCTGAAATTTAGCAGTTATTTAAATAGCTCTTTGTTGAAAGAGTTAAACTCTGGATCATCTTCCTGGTCTATGTGAAGAGCACAACCTCAAGGAGGTTTCTTTTTTAAAAAATGTTTATTTATTTGAAAGGCAGAGTTACAGAGTTGGGGGGGCACTGAGAGAGAGAGAGAGGTCTTCTATCTGCTGATTTACTCCCCCAAATGACCCCAATGGCTAGGGCTGGGCCAGGCCAAAGCCAGGAGCCAAGAGCTTCTTCTGGATTGCCCACATGGGTGCAGGGGCCCAAGCACTTGGGTCATCCTCTGATGCTTTTCCAGGTGCACTAGCGGAGCTGGATCGGAATTAGAGCAGCCAGGACTGGAACCAGCACTCTTATGGGATGCTGGTGTTGCAGGCAGCAGTTCAACCTGCTACACCACCATGCCAGCCCCTCAAATAGGTTTTAATAAAAGTGCTTGATAACTCAGAACAGAAGTGAAATGTAACCCTGTTTTGAGGGTGGAGAAGGGCACAGTACAGATGGGATTGAGTCATGTGTAATCCTAGGGTGTGGCACAGGAGGAAGTAGTGAGAAGAGGAAAGACCCAGACTGCAAGCAGCAATGTGGCTATTTTTGATACCAGTATTTGGTACTGGAGCTTGTTCAGTCAGAAGAAATAGAACAGCAGATCTGCATGATGGGTAGAACCCATTAGATCCCCCTCTAACAGACTCAGTTCTAGAAACTCTCTTGGAGAGAAAAAGAGCTTCAACTCTACATTGTTTCTAGCTCCTTGGAAGTGGCACTTGGAACTAAGTTATGGCTTCTTGGCCCTCTGGCTGCCTGAAAACTATATGAGAGTTAGGGGCTAGGTAAGGGAGCTACCTAGGGAGACCTGGCCTCAGGAATTACCCTAGTTTAAGAGAAACACCAGGAAGCTTATGAAAAGGATAAAGCAAAGGTGCAAACTGGTGATAACTGTCTGGAAGGTCTGAATGGTCTGAAGCCACTTATTGTTTGAACAGCATGTTTATTAAAAAAAAAAAAAAAACTTGCTGTTAGGACTTACTAGGCTGTTTGGGACAGAAATAGTTAACTTCATGCCTGGAAAATTGAGTCACAGTTAAAAGCGACCCTGAGGATGTCATGGTGAATTTTATGGCCTACAATTCTGCCTCTGACTCTCATTGTCACCTCTTTGTCCAGGACATCCTGGGCTGGTAAGGATATACGTCATAAATTGGTAACTTCTATAAATAACTGTCGGGGGGCATCCTGCCAAGTCAGGCCCACCTTATCACTGTGGACATGGGTCTCTGCGTGCATACACAACATTTACTCAGGCCAGGGTTATAAAAAGACAGCTGCCTGTCACCTGGTGGGGGATGAGCTTTCCCTCTGTCCTCTGCTTGCTGTCCAAGAGTACTTATTACCCTCCCTTTTCTCTGCTATCCTGTTTTCAAGAAACTCTTCTGCCTTAATCAGTTGCTTTTTCACCTTATTGAGGCAAAAGCCCTGAGAACCTAACAACATTTATTTTATTTATTTGAAAGGTAAAGTGACAGAGAGAGTGACAGCGAGAGAGAGAAAGAGAGAGCGAGAGCAAGAGAGAGAGAGAGAGGCAGATACTGAGAGATTTTCCATCTGCTGGTTCACTCCCCAAATGTCTGCAATCGCTCAGGCTGGGCCAGGTTAAAGCCAGGAACCTGGAACTTCATCTTGGACTTCCACATGAGTGGCAGACATCCAAGTATTTGGGCAATCTCCTGATGCTTTTCCAGGTGCATTAGTGGGAAACAGGATCAGAAGCAGAACAGCATGGACTCAAACCAGCAGCAGAGGAGCTCTGATATGGGATGCAGGTGTCACAAGTAGTGGCTTAACCTGCACCACAACACTGACCCCAGCCAGCTGGCTGAATATGATTACTTTCACATGGAATATGAATTATTTTATTATACCTGCTGTTCTAGAGGCAGTATGTGCGATGCTTAAGAATGCAGGGACTCTGTGATCAGATTCGCTGCTTGCATAGTGTGGTACTTACACACAGTCCTTGTTTCCTTGTCTATATATGAGGAAGATGATATTGTCAACTAGTATGGAGTTTGTAAAGATTTAAAGAAGTAATGTAATAAACTCTGCATGGCTGACATGGAAAACATTTGCTAGTTCCTTAGCTTGCAGTTCCTCTGTGAAGATTAACTCATTAAATTAAGGAAGTGACACAAGGGTAAATTTAGACCAAGCCTTCTACTTGCCCCTATAGTTAGTTAACACAGTTCACACATCTCAAAGATAGGCTCTATTCTTGAGAGCTTTGCAGGAAATCACAGGTCCCGATAAAACAAAGCAATACTCAGACTACTCTGAGATCCAGACTGGAACCCACCTTTGCCATTCCAAAGGAAACAGACTGGCCCCTATCAGTGACCAATCAAATGAGGGCTGTTTGTACCATGGGCCAATCAGAGGCCCACACACAAGCTGATCACCCATTGCTCATCCTCAATATTGAACTGTAAGATTTCCTACCTTTAATCCTTCAGGGAGTCCAGG
Source organism: Oryctolagus cuniculus (assembly GCF_964237555.1). Classification (NCBI taxonomy): domain Eukaryota; kingdom Metazoa; phylum Chordata; class Mammalia; order Lagomorpha; family Leporidae; genus Oryctolagus; species Oryctolagus cuniculus. The sequence goes on along the minus strand of NC_091453.1, from coordinate 44,423,820 downwards.
AATTAAGCATTAAATGCTTGACTCCTTGTTCTGGACATTGCAAATATACTCTTTCTTTCACCACCCTAGTTGTCAGTGATTGGTTTACTGCGTCCTAGGCAAGGGGACCTAGCTTAGGAGGTTCTGAAGCAATTTTTTCCACCCAGTTTTGGGGGTGTTCTATTTAAATTACCCCATTCCAGCCTCATATTTACCAATCCTGCTTTCATCTCATAGCCTTTATCCTTGCATGGAATACTCTTCCCCTAAATATATACATGACTTGCTGCCTCATCTAATGTAGGTATTTTCTTTAATGTTGGTAAGGCACCCCACTTCCTTATGTAAAACTGTAAAGCTCCCCTAACTCTATTACAGCACTCCCTGCCTCTTTTCTCTGGTTCACTTATTTATTTTTTCTTGTCTTGGCATGTATCATCATGGGACACATGGTATGTTTTTAAAATTTTCTTTATTTATTTAGTTGAAAGGCAGAGCAACAGAGAGAGAAGGAGAGACAGAGTGAGAAAGAGAGATCTTCCAGCCACTGGTTCAGTCCCCAAATGACTGAAGCAGCCAGGCTGGGCCAGGAAGAAGCCAGGAGCCAAGAACTTCATACTGGTCTCCCACACTGGCTAAAGAGGCTCAAGTACCCTGGCTGTCCTCTGCTGCTCTCCCATGTACACTAGTATACTACTGGATAGCAACTAGAAACAGTGCTCCAATAAGGAATGTTGACATCACCTCCCATGTACACTAGTATGCTACTGGAAAGCAAGTAGAAACAGTGCTCTGTTACAGTTTGAAAAAGCCCACCGCCCGAGGAACGACTCTGTGGGGAGCAATCCGGACTAGACTGAGTTACTGGAATTAAGACTTATTCTATGCATCTGCTCTCCCACAATATGGCGCTGGGAGAGAAGTAAACAGCTTCCGCACAGCTGCCTCCAGTTCAACTAATAAACTGTAGGACTTGCTATTGATTGGAGGAGAGCAGCGTACTCGGCATGTGGGCAGCCGAGTTAGGATTGGCGGAGGAGGACTATAAAGGAGGAGAGAGACGGCATGCACCAGGAACATCTATGGGGAACATCTAAGGGGAACACTTGTGCAGCCCCCGAGAAGAGCCGGCCGGCGGTGTGCCGCTCCCCTGCGGAAGTGGGGAAAGCGGCCAGGGGGAACTGCCCTTCCACGGAGGTGGAAGGGATAGTAGCCAACCCGGGAAGAACCAGCAGCAAACCCGGGGAGGGCCGAGCAGACGAAAGAACAGCGCAGGGTCCTGTGTCGTTCCTCCACGAAGAGGGGGAGCGACACGACTCCAAGAGACTTTTCTCTCATGCAACCAGCAAAGGGTTAAAGATTTATTGATTATCCAGCATGCTGGGGCTGTCTGATCATACATGAACAGAGCAGCCCCGAATAACCAAAGGTTAGGGTTTATAAAGGCAAAAACCGCAAAACCGGGAAGGGGGGAATACATGGTTGCTATGCACGGTTGCTATACACAGTTGCTAAAATCAAAAGAGAGTACATAAAATCAAAAGAGAGTATATGGTTACTGGGGTCAACATAACCTAAAACCTAAGTGAAATTAATATTTATCATAATCTTGACAATACCAGTTACAATATTACAATTAGCAATTAGGACTTGACATTAATGTAAGACACAGACAAATCACATCTTTATTATTAGCCCAGGTAACCCAAGTGCAACCTTTCTACTTTTAAGCTTGAGCAATCATGCTAGGGGGTTTTTGTGCTCTGCCAAGGGTGATGTAGTGCACTGCTATTGTCCGACTATTTGAGATCATAGTTTCAGACCAGAGTCTCACAGTGGGGGGGTGCTTTCCCAGAATGCAGTCTCAAGTGCTCCAAAATGGAGTCCCTACTGCCAAGGTGCTACTCTGTCTTATTTTTTACAGCTGTACCAGGAAGGTTTAAACCTGTAAGCTTAAGCTTTAACTCTTCAGCTCCAATAAGGAATGTTGACATCACAAGGAACTTCTTAACATGCTGTGCCACAATGCCAGCCCCTGAACACCTTATATTTTATTTATTTTGTATATTATCTGTCAGACTAAAATGTGAGCTTCATGAGATGAGGGAGTTTTTTTTTTTCTATTTTGCTTGCTGTTGTGTTGTCAGTGATCAGAAGAAAGCTCCAAACAGCAGGCACTCAGTAAATATTTGAATGAATGTACCATCTAACATCCCTTAGTACATTGTACTATAATTTATCTGTTCACAGTAGGTACATAGAAGGTACTCAAAAACATTTCTTGAATGGGTGAATGAATAAAAGTCTTTCATAAACTATAAAAGCCTTTTAAACTATAAAGCACTCCAACAGTGCTTGATCACCAGGAAACAATTACCCTGTTCCCCTCTTGGTCACAAGGAGGAGGCTGTTTGCTGCTCCCCCTAAGATCTACCTCTACCCTTTCCACAAGAGCACTTTGTTCTGGTCCCTCTCCCTGCCACCTCAAAATCAGTTTAAGACTTTGCTGTAACTGGCACTTTAAAGTCAAGTTAATTGTTAACCATATGGAAGCTCAGTCTGCTACCTCCTTCTTCCAAGTACCAGCCTGAACATGGAAGACTTTTTTTAAGTGAGTACACAGGTATTTTTTTTAAAGATTGATTTATTTATTTGAAAGGCAGAGTTACAGAGAGGGAGAGAGAGAGAGAGAGAGAGAGAGAGGTCTTCCATCCACTGGTTCACTCCCCAGATTGCCACAATGGCCAGAACTGTGCCAATCCAAAACCAGGAGCCAGGAGCTTCCTTCAGGTCTCCCATGCGGGTGCAGGGACCCAAGCACTTGGGCCATCTTCCACTGCTTTCTCAGGCCACAGCAGAGAGCTGGATCGGAAGTGGAACAGCCAGGACTTGAACCAGTATGCAAATTGGATGCCAGCACTGCAGGTGGAGGCTTTACCTGTTATGCCACAGTGCCGGCCCCATGACTCTATCTTAATCCCCATTCCATAGCTGACCTAATACCTACAACACTTTATATTTTCCAAAGCATATTGCGACCATTCTTTCATTGGATCTCCATACCAACCCTGCAAGTATCAACATCTCCATATTCTAGGTGAAAAGCCAGAGGCCCATAGAGGTGACTGACTAGTCCAGGGTCTGTCATAGATAATTCAGGGCTGGGATTCAGATTTCAGACTTTTGCTCCCTTTAAATGCATTTATAGACAATCTGACAAGAAAATAAACTCATGAACAATATGCTAAGTGAAATGAGACCCAAAAAAGACAAATATTACGTGTTTCGTGTTTTCTCTTAGTTTTAGTAGTAAATAGTATAAAAATTGTGCACATTCCATATCATTCACTATATAATTATAAATAATGCTTCACAGATTTACCCCATGTAAATGACAATGTACTCTTATTTCACAAGTTAAAAAAGAGACTGGGGAATATCAAGGACTCTTGGGATACTAATAATGCTCTGTTCTTTAAAAAAATTATCTTGTTTCTTTGAAAGGCAGTTACAGAGAGAGCAGGAGACACACACACACACACACACACAGAGAGAGAGAGAGAGAGAGGGAGGGAGGGAGAGAGAGAGAGAGAGAGAGATCTTTCATCCATTGGTTCACTTCCCAGATGGTCAGGAGCTTCATTCAGGTCTCCCATGTGGGTTCAGTGGCTCAAGCATTTGAACCATCTTCCGCTGATTTCCCAGGCATATTAGCAGGTTGCTGGATTAGAAGTAGAGCAACTAGGACATGAATCAGTGCCTATATGGAATGCCAGCATCACAGGCAGTGGCTTTACTGGCTAAGCCACAGTGCTGAACCCAAATGCTTTGTTCTTAATTTGGGTGTTGGTTATACTAGTGATAAGATGATCAAAAATCTCACTTGTCTGTACACTTATGCATTTCTTTGTATACAGTGTTTCAATAAAATGTTTTTTGAAAAAAGAAAATAAACATGAGAAATAAAAAACGTACAACTTGAAAGATTCTTAATAATCAGAATGATATGGGGGGTGGAGCTGTGGCATAGCAGGTAGTGCCACCACCTGCAGTGCCGGCATCCCATATGGGCACCGGTTCCAGTCCTGGTTGCTCAACTTTAGATTCAGCTCTCTGATGTAGCCTGAGAAAGCAGTGGAAGATGGCCCAAGTCCTTGGGCCTCTGCACCCGCATGGAAGACCTGGAAGAGGCTCCTGGCTCCTGGCTTCGGATTGGCCCAGCTCTGGCTGTTGTGGCCATTTGGGAAGTGAACAGTGGATGGAAGACCTCTATGTCTCTCTCTCTCTCTGCCTCTCTCTCTCTGTAACTCTGCCTTTCAAATAATAAATAAATAAATCTTAAAAATAAGAATGATATGGAAGAACTTGGCAGCAAAATTAGGAAAAGTAGAGCTAAAATATTTTTTCTCACAGTTTCTTCAGTAGCCCTGCATTTTAACCCCACCCCCTTACCTGTCAATCTAATTCATCCACTGTTCCATAATACACCTGTGTTTCATCTGGGACCAGGAAGGAAGAGACGCCAAGATGGCCATGTGGAAGTTAAACTCTATGTGGAAGAACCATGAAACTCCCAGAAAGCATCACACAGCCCTATTGCGTATTCAATTAGGATACCCCCCACCTCATAAAAGGGACTGAAAACATGGGAGCAGCCCCTATTTCCTTTGATTTCCACGCTTATGAGTCCTTCTCTGTCCTCCTCCCATGCTGTCTCCTCATAGGCAACACTCTGGCCCACTCATGAGTAGTGCAGTTGCCCACACTCATACATGAAAGTATATTCACTCTGTCTCTTTCAAATAAATCCTGCTCTCGTTTGTACACTGTATTTATGCCTCTGCTTTGAATTCTTATCTCAAGGAGGTAAGAACTTGGAATAAAAATTGAGATACGTATTCCCATAACAATAGTATGCACATTTGGTCTGGGTTAATGAGGAAGGACATCACTCATAGGCAGTTTTTCCACTGAACTATACCATTAATTGTATCTACCATTCACTTAGCATGGAGGTCACTCTGTGCATAATCATTGATTACAGGGCTGGTATTGTGGCACAATGGGTTAAGTTGCCACTTATAAAGTCATCTCATATTACATTACAAGTCCTGGCTGCTCCACTTCCAATCCGGTTCTCTAATATTCCTATGAAAGAAAGCAGCAACAGATTTACCAGTACTTGGGCCCTTGAAAGACGTGTAGGAGACCAGGATGGAGGCCTGGGCTCCTGATTTCAGGGGGCCAGCCCCAGCCATTGTGGCCATTTGGAGAGTGAACAACAGATAGAAGATCTCTCTCTCCCTCTCTTAAAGATTTATTTATTTATTCAAAAGTCAGAGTTTACACAGAGAGAGGAGAGGCAGAGAGAGAGAATCTTCCATCTGATGGTTCACTCCCCAATTGGCCGCAACGGCCAGAGCTGTGTCGATCCGAAGCCAAGAGGCAGGAGCTTCTTCCAGGTCTCCCAAGTAGGTGCAAGGGCCCAAGGACTTGAACCATCATCTACTGCTTTCCCAGGCCACAGCAGACAGCTGGATCGGAAGTGGAGCAGCCGTGTCTCAAACTGGTGCCCATATGGGATGCTGGCGCTTCAGGCCAGGGCATTAACCTGCTGCGCCACAGCGCTGGCCCCTCTCTCTTTCTCACTGTTTTTCCCTCTCTCCGTCACTCTGCATTTTCAAGTAAATAAACAAATATATCTTAAAAAAGAATTAATTACTAGGTAAATAAACAAAGAGATATTAAAAAAATAATTAATTACTAGGGCCAGAGTCATGGCACAGCAAGTTAGGCTACCATCTGTGACACCCGACATCCCATATGGACATAGGTTCGAATCCCACCTGTTCCACTTCCATTCCTGCTCTTTGCTAATGTACCTGGGAAAGCAGCAGATGATATCCCAAGTGCTTGGGACCTTGCCACCCACATGAGAGACCTAGATGTAGTTATAGGCTCGTGACTTCAGCCCGGCCCAACCCAGACCATTGTGGCCATTTGGTCAGCAGATGGAATATTTCTCTGTCTCTGTCTATCCTTCTCTCCACATAATTTTGCCTTTAAAATAAATAAGTAAGGATGTTCTAAGTAATTAATTACATAAAGCCTCAAACCCTTACATACCTAAGGGTTTCCTGAAGTGAGAACTCCGCTTTGTCTGCCTCAAGGCAAGGAAGTTAGTGACTGGTGCTGGGGTTTGGGGGAGGACCAGGACAGAGTAATCATCAACAACCTGCCTTCATACTCTACTCATTTAAACTATTGGGAAACCAAGGAAGAAGCTTAGCTATAAAACTCATTCCTTCAACCATAATTTGTTTTTTAAAGATTTATTTATTTTATTTGAAAGGCAGAGTTACAGAGAGGCAGAGGCAGAGAGAGAGAGAGAGAGAGAGAGATCTTCCATTCAGTTGTTCGCTCCCCAGATGGCTGCAATGGCTGGAGCTGTGCCGATCCAAAGCCAGGCCAGGAGTTTCTTCTGGGTCTCCCAGGCAGGACAGCGGCCCAAGGACTTGGGCCATCCTCAACTGCTTTCCCAGGCCATAGCAGATAGCTGGATTGGAAGTAGAGCAGCTGGGACTGGAACCAGCGCCCATATGGGATGCTGGCACTGCAGGCAGTGGCTTTACCTGCTATGCCACAGTGGCGGCCCCTTTCACTCATATAATCAGCCAGCAAGTTACTGTTGTGGGACACAAAGTTCAAGAATCCCCAACTGGATTTATTACATGTTCTTTTCTCAGCCTAAGAGATGAAATCAAAGTAGAAATGTAGATAAGGTGCAGGTAAGAGAACAGGATTTATTTGAAGTGATAGTATCTGGGGCTGGCGCTGTGGCACAGTGGGTTAAAGCCCTGGCCTGAAGTGCCGGCATCCCCTATGGGTGCCGGTTCTAGCCCTGGCTGTTCCTCTTCTGATTCAGCTCTCTGCTATGGTCTGGGAAAGCAGTAGAAGATGGCCCAGGTCCGTGGGCCCCTGCACCCACGTGGGAGACCCAGAAGAAACTCCTGGCTTCTGGCTTCAGATTGGCGCAGTTCCAGCCATTGCGGCCAACTGGGGGAGTGAACCAGCAGATGGAAGACCTCTCTCTCTACTTCTATCTGTAACTCTTTCAAATAAATAAAATAAATCTTTTAAAAAATGATAATATTCATTCAGAAGTGAGTGTGGACAACCTCCCTCCACGAGGAGAGAGGGAAGTCTGCTCCCACCCAAGTAAGGTCACCCTTTTGTTGGGTAGGGGATGTTTCCTAATTTAATACCCAAATGGGGTGGTATTTGGGTAAGGTTCAATGCGTGTGGTGATATCTGGAAAGGTTTCATATGTCTCCACATGGAGCTCAGCATATGCATGGTCATCATGGTGTCTTGCGCATGATAGGAGAGTGTGGCTCAAGTGCATTATGGGAAGTGGGTATGCTAAGCCTGTGACCACGTTGGATCCCCACACAAGGGGGTGGGATTTTGCTATGCATGGCTCTGGCAAGGAGACTGCTGGCAGTCTCTGAGCTCCTTTTCTTGGATTAATTCCATGTTTAGCCTACATCAGTAATGCATTAATTGAGAAGTTCCTAGCACAAAAGTCTGGTAATGGGGTTACAAGACAAATAGTAATCGCTTGGGGTAACTTTCAGCCTATTAAGGGAGAAAAGATATGTATATGCATAGTAAGGACTAAAAGTTGAAAATGTTAAATGTTATGGGGCTAGTGCCATGGCGCAGTGGGTTAATCCTCTGCCTGCGGCGCCGGCATCCCATATGGGCACTGGTTCTAGTCCTGGCTGCTCCTCTTCCAATCCAGCTCTCTGATATGGCCTGGGAAAGCAGTAGAAGATGGCCCAAGTCCTTGGACCCCTGCATCCACATGGGAGACCAGGAAAAGGCACCTGGTTCCTGGCTTCAGAGTGGTGCAGCTCTGGCCATTGAGGCCATCTGGGGACTGATCCAATGGAAGGAAGACCTTTTTCTCTGTCTCTCCCTCTCACTCTCTGTAACTCTACCTCTCAAATAAATAAATAAAATCTTAAAAAATGTTAAGTGTTATGATAAAGGTGCAAAAAGAAGGTGGAGATAAGAAAGACATGAGGGAACACATCCAAACTTAGGGAACAGGGAATGTCCTTAGAGGATGATGTCTGGTGGCTGAGTCTAGAGAAACAGTTAAGGAATGGAGTGGGGTCAGGAAGCAGGTCAATTCTGAGAACACAATGGGCAAAACTATGAAGCATGTCATGAAAACAATGAGTTCGATGTGGCTGGACTGCAGAGGGAAAGAGATGAAAAGTGAGCACCAAGACAGCAGAGGAAGGTTAAGACTAGCTTCTGAGGGGATCTAAATGTCACTGTGAGTATTCAAAATTGTGGATGGGTCCTCCCAACAAGAATCAAGCTTCCCTGTTCGGGCCTTTAGCCTTCCTACAAAGGTCTTCCCTTATGCCTTTTGGGAACAGAATAGCCCTAAGTGGTATAGGTAAGGTGATAATCAGGGATCAGAGAAACAGACAAAGGAAATATGTCACCACACACTCTTCCAGGTTGCCTCTAAAACTTCTCCCATGGGGGTTGGTATTGTGGCATAATGGGTTAAGCTGCTGCCTGCAATGCTGGTCGGCATCCCATCTGTGTGCTGGTTTGAATACTTTGAATTCAACTCCACTTCCAATCCAGCTCCCTGCTGATGCACCTGAGAAAACAGTGAAAGATGGCCCAAGTCCTTGGGCTCCTGCACCCACGTGGCAGACCTGGATGAGCCTCCTGGCTCCTGGCTTTGGCCTGGACAGGCCTTGACCATTGCAGCCATTTGGGGAGTAAACCAGTGGATAGAAGCTTTCTCTCCCCCCCCCCTCATCTCTGCCTTTCAAATAAATCTTAAAAAAAAAAATACTCCTTCTATGCCTGGCAATCTGAGATTGCTACTGCATCAAAGCTGCCTCCTAGAACTGTCACTGGCTGAAAATATCCAGCATGAGGCCAGCACTGTGGCACAGTAGGTGACAGAATCCCATATGAGTGCCTGTTGAATCCCATCTTCTTCACTTCTGATCCAGCTCCTTGCTAATGTGCCTGGGAAAGCAGTGGAGGATGACTTGAGTGCTTGGAACCCTGCCACTCACATGCAAGTCCTGGATAGACCTCTAGGCTCTTGATTTCAGCCTGTCTTAGTCCTGGACATTGCAGCTATTTGGGGAGTGAATCAGCAAATGGAAGATATCTCTCTCTTCTCCCCCTCTCCTCTCTCTCCCTCCCTCCATCCCTCCTTCCCTCTCTCCCTCTCAGCCTTTAAAATAAGTAAATAAAATCGTTTTAAAAAGAATTTTTAGAAAAGAAAATATACAACATGGCTACTGACTACATCTCCAGCAATGATTTGCAGCTATTCTAATATCATCATGGCCGACATTCCTGCTTCCATCATGTACCTGATGCCATAACACTTCTGAGACTACCTAAAAAGGCCAAAAATTGGGCAGTCACCAAATTCCTGGAAATCCCTGCCCCTTTCTGGAAAATGTTACCAAAAGAACTACCCTCTATGCTTCCAGATTACGTAAAGTGAAGACCCCGAACGTTTTGAGTTGTAGCTCACTCTAGAGTGTACCTACACACCCTCTTGAGTGTATACTTTTTTTTTTTTTGCTAATAAATGTTACACCCTCTTATCTTTACCTACATCTAGTCTTCAAATTCTTTCATGCATCAGAGGCAAAAACCAGGACTCCTTAGCTCCCAAACACAAGGGTTTCTATGTGCAGTTCAACTTACTTATACAAGGCGCATTCAGTTTCTAGGGAAAGATTTCACTATAGCAACAGGCTGGTGCCATAGACTGGCCAGCAGTGCACAGCTTCTCTGAGTACAAACAGCAGGGTTTCTGCAGGGCAGCCACCATCTGGAATCCTTTTCCTTTCCCAGTGTACCAGCAGTGGGCTTCAGTCAGCCATAGGCCCAATTAAGCTTCTTGATGGGGGCATCTGGGTGCTTTATGTTGTCCTCCAGTGATTTTTTTCTGGGCCCCTCTAATTAAGTAGTGAGGCCATTTTTCCTCAGTAGCCCTATTTTTGTCTCTTTTTTTAGGACTCCATGTCAAGTCCCTCTCTTGCTCTTCAGGGATCTGTAGTATACCACGGTGAGGCTGCATCCAGGAAACCTCTAGAAAATATACTTCCACATTTAATGTTTTCTTTGGTTCATTGCCCCACCACTATGTCGAGCTCTTTTCTTAACAGCTGTCAGTGTGAAAAAGCCTTTAGGGAGTTTAGTTAACTATAAGCTCAATGTGAGGCAGCAGTGTGCTGTGGCTGCCAAAAACAAAAATTAATTCAATTTAATTATAATGAGAAATCTCAGGAGGGCAGCAAGAACTTTAGCTATGCTTTGTTGCTCCACTTGGGGAGGTAGCACCTGCTGCCTCACCACCATGCTTGAGGATGCTGCAAGTTGAGAGAGAAAACTGTCCTGGGAAGCTGCAATCACACTGGCCTCCTGGCAGTTCCTCACCAGACCAGGCTTGCTCAATGCCTTTGATCAGGCATTTTTCTCTGCCTAAAATATTTTCTCCACTTCTTGTGAAAAAGCTCACTCCTTCCCTTTCTTAGGATTCTAAAGAGAAATCTTCTCTCCAGAGAGGCTGACCCTGACCTCCGTATTTAAAACAGACCTCCCACAGCAGATGACAATTCAAGTATTAGTCCCTGTCACTCATGTGGAAGACCCAGATTGAGTTCCAGGCTCCTGGCTTTGGCCTGGCCCAGACTTAATTTCCATGGGCATTTGAGGAGTGAACCAGCAGATGCAAGATCTCTCTCTCTCTCTCTCTCTCCCTGTTCTACTTTTCGAATAACAAAATATAAAAAAAAAATTAAAGATTGGGTGGAGGTTAGCCTAGATATACCCTGTCTAACATAGTAGTTAGTAGATACATGTGACTATCAAGCACTTATGAGGCTTGTCTCAATTGAAATGCATATGTAAAAATGCACAGATTTGAAGGTTTGGCATAAAAATGTGAACTATTTCACAACTTTTTTTATTGATGATATGTTGAAATATATTTTTGAAATGTCTTGGGTTAAACAAAACATTAGTAAGTTTTTCTTTTAAAGATTTATTTCTTTATTTTGAGTCAGAGTTACAAAGAGAGAGAGAGAGAGAGAGATCTTGCATCTGCTGGTTCACTTCCCAGATCAGCACAACAGAGAGGGCTGGGCCAGGCTGAAGCCAGGAATCAGAGCTTTGTCAGGTCCTCTATGTGGGTGGCAGGGGCCCACACACTTGGACTATCTTACACTGCTTTTTCCAGGCCACTAGCAGGGAGCTGGGTCAGAAGTGAAGCAGCCGGGACACGAACCAACGCCCACATGGAATTTCAGCATCGCATGTGGCGGCTTTACCTGCTATACTACAACACTGGCCCCACTAAGTTCATCTGTTATTTATTTCAATGTTGTCCACTGTGGGGAGCAACTCGGACTAGACTGTTACTCGAATTAAGACTTATTCTATGCATCTGCTCTCCCACAATATGGCGCTGGGAGAGGAGTAAACAGCTTCTACGCAGCTGCCTCTCGCCAACTTGAGTGATGACCTGCAGGAGCTGATCCTGCTCCTGATTGCAGGAGAGCAGCGTACCCACACTCGGCGTGTGGGTAGCAGAGTTGGGATTGGTGGAAGAGGACTATAAAGGAGGAGAGAGACAGCATGCACCAGGAACATCTATCTGAAGGAACACCTGAGCAGCCCCCAAGAGAGCCGGCCGGCGGTGTGCCGCTCCCCCGCGGAAGTGGGGAAAGTGGCAGGGGGAACCACCCTTCCACGGAGGTGGAAGGGTCGGTAGCCAACCCAGGAAGAACCAGCAGCAAGCCCCGGAAGGGCTGAGCAGACAAAAGAACAGCGCAGGGTCCTGTGTCGTTCCTCCGCGAAGAGGGGGAGCGACAGTCCACTAGAATTTTTTTTTTTTTGAGATTTGAGATCTAATCTTATTTGTTATTCTTAACCCTTATTTTTTTTGACTGGACTCATTTAGAAGTAGAAGCTGTCAGAGAAGACAACCTATGTCTCTTGGAAACGTCCCTGGCATTTTCCTTTGGCCTCCTTCATTCTCTTGGCGAAAAGTTTAGCATATTCTGCAGCTTCTTCCTTATTATTTTTAGTACGCTGTTTCTTCAAAACAATATGCCAGCATTTGTGTTGCAGGACACCTGGAGTAACAAGATACTGAATCTTGCATGCTTTGGTCCTAGATTCCTTACCTTCCTTGTTTGAGGGCTTTCTTACAACACAGTGGCATACATCATCTTCTTTAGAGAGACCGAAAAGTTTCAGATTCTTCGGGCTCTTTTAGGCCCCAGGTGACAGGGCATCATGGTATCAGTCAATCCAGGCATCTCTCTCTCTCTTTTTTACAAAAACGAAGTTGAGAACAGTCAAATTGGCATCGACAATGCAGCCCTGAACAGATCTGCAATTTCTTTCTCTGATTCTCTTTGGTCTGTAACACAAATGCCCTTTACTCAACAGTAGGCAGACCCGGCCACAGGTCAAGACACCTTGCCACATAGGAAAATCTTGTTTGTCATTCCCATCACTGATTCGGACCACATAACCCTTCCATTCTTCAATCAGAGCATTGGCAGCAACTTCCATGGCCATACAGTTTTCATTAAAAAAGTACAAAGTTTACATTCATCATCCACTTCAATGAGTTTCTGGCAGCCAGTTGCTGTGAAGGAAATATTCAGCTTCATTTTTTTTTAAAAAATATTTTATTTCTTTACTTGAAAGACAGAGTTACAGATATGCAGAGGCAGAAAGAGAGAGGAGAGAGAGAGAGAGAGAGAGGTCTTCCATCCGGTGGTTCACTCCCCAATTGGCCGCAATGGCCGGAGTTACACCAATCCGAAAAGCCAGGAGCCAGGAGCTTCCTCCAGGTCTTCCCACTTGGATGCCGGGGCCCAAAGACTTGGGCCATCTTCTACTGCTTTCCCAGGCCATAGCAGAGAGCTGGGTCAGAAGCAGAGCAGCCGGCACTCGAACCAGTGCCCATATGGGATGCGGGCACTGCAGGTGGCGGCTTTACCCGCTACACCACAGCGCCAGCCCCTCAGCTTCATTTTGAAGCAGCTGATTGCCTCCAAGGTGCCACAGAAAAGTAGAAAATTTAAAATGACCTATGTAACTGGTATCATAGTTGTAGTGGCTAGCACTACTCTGGAGACTTTGACCACTTCCATGTTTAAATGCAGAGCTTTACAAGCTTGTGAAGTATGTGTGTTCCTGTGTGGGGGCATTAGGGGCAGAAGGGGATTTATGTAATTAACACAGAAGAGGATTCTCTATAATCACTGCTCTTAAGGACTGGTTACAGCAGGGTCAAATAAGCACCCTGGGTTATTACTCAACCCCATCTTTCTCATTTCTTCTTTTTGTTCAAACCAGTTTGCCCCACAGCTGCTAGACGCAAGTCTTCACCCCCTTTTGTAACTCTTTCTCAACCATACTTCCCCTAAAAGGGACACCAATGACCAAATAAATGGTTCAAAGGTGAGGTCCACATTGGAAGAGGAAAATACAGTCATCACTACCTTGAATAATCCACACCCTGCAGAATACTCATTTTTAAAAACCTATCTTTGCCTGAAAAAAAAATGATTTTATGCATGTAACCACATCTCCTGGCAGGGTCTCATGTTGTGTTATTCCAGAAAAGTAATAGAGAAGTAAAAGACATTGTCCTCCAAATTATAATCACCCTAGGAAATAAAATGTGTGTGAAAGTTAAACAAAAACACATAACAGTTCAAAAAATGTTGGTCAGAGTATGATTAAGGGCCAAATACCTGGAATGCTAGCACTCTAGGAATTCAAATCAGGGTCAGCCCCAAGAACAAAGGTCTGAGGAAAGCTTCCTAGAGGAGGTAGTACTTGAGCTGGTCCTTGAAGGATACATGTGATATTATACTTTCCTAGATTTTCAGAGCTTGAAGGGCCCTTAGAGACATAGTACATTCCTCACTGTATAGGTAAGGAGACTGAGGCCAAGGGAGAAAGATCACAGAAAAAGTAGAGGTTAGAGGTTAGAACAAAGGTTTTTCTGGTTCCCAGTCTACTACTCTCTCTACCAGGCACTTAGCAGGGAGGGACAGTAATTGTAGGTGTAAAGAATAGTTTAACAGAGATTCCAGGTGGGGTTGGAGCTCTGGTGTAGTGGGTAAAGCTTCAGCCTGTGATGCTAGTATCCCATATGGGCATTGGTTCATGTCCAAGCTGCCTCCACTTCTGATCCAGCCCCCTGCTAATGGCCAGGAAAAGCAGCAGAAAATGGTTCAAGTGTTTGGGACCCTACCACCCACGTGGGAGACTCAGATGGAGCTCCTGGCTCCTGGCTTTGGCCTAGCCCAGTGCTGGTCATTGCAGCCATCTGGGGAGTAAACCAGCAAATCGAAGATCTCTCCCTAATTTTTCTCTGTAACTCTTTCAAAATGAATAAATAAATCTTTTTAATAAAGATTTTATTTATTTGAGAGGTACAGTTATAGACAGAGAGAGGGAGAGACACAGAGAGGTCTTCCATCAGCTGGTTCAATCCCCACATGGCTGCAACAGCTAGAGCTGAGCCAATCCAAAGCCAGGAGCCAGGAGCTTCTTCCGAGCCTTCCATGCGGATGCTGGGGGCTAAGCCCTTGGGCCATCTTCCACTGCTTTCCCAGGCCATAGCAGAGAGCTTGATAGGAAGAGGAGCAGCCAGGACTAGAACCAGCGTCCATATGTAATGTTGGCACCACAGGCAGAGGCTTAGCCTTACGTCACAGCACTGGCCCTGAATACATAAACCTTAAAAAAAAAATATCCCAGGAAAGGGCATTTACCCTAATGGTTAAGATGCCCATGTCCCATATCAGAGTGCCTGAGTTCAAGTCCCAGTTCCTGACTCCAGCTTCTTTTTTTTTTTAAGATTTATGTATTTATTTTAAACTCAGAGTTATACTGAGAGAGAAGGAGAGGCAGATGTCTTCCATCCATGCACTGGTTCACTCCCCAGTTGGCCACAACGGCCGGTGCTGTGCCAATCTGAAGCCAGGAGCCAGGAGTTTCTTCTGGGTCTCCCACATGGGTGCAGGGGCCCAAGGACTGGGACCATCTTCTACTGCTTTCCCAGGCCATAGCAGAGAGCTGGATCAGAAATGGAGCAGCTGGGACCCGAACCGGTGCCCATATGGGATGCTGGTACTGCAGACGGCAGCTTTACCCTCTACGCCACAGTGCTGGCTCCCAACTCGAGCTTCTTGTCACTGTATTCCCTTAGAAGCAATAGTGATGGCTAAGATAATGGAGTCCCTGCCACCTATATGGGAGAACTAAATTGAGCTTCTGAATCCCAGCTTTGTCTCCAGCCTAGTCTCTGGCCGTTGCGAGTATTTGGGGAGTTAGTCAGTGGATGGGAGATCTTTATTTCTCCCTCCCTCAACCTCTCAAATAAATGATGTATTCTTTAAAGCCCAGAAGCTGAAATGTCTGAAGGACCTACTCTGTTTTAGTTGGCTTTTGGTTACTTTAACTAAAATACCTGAGAGAAGCTTCTTTGGAAGGAAAGTTTATTTTGACTTATAGTTTGGAGGTTCATAAGTCGAGATCAGGCAGCCCCAGTAGTCTGGCATCTGGCACAGCTGGCAATGGTCGATGTGTGTGATGAAACAATCTCACGGTAATCCGGGAAGCAGAGAGACACGGGAAGCACACCCAGCTTATATAACCACTCCTGTCTTTTTTTTTTTTTTAAGGGAAAGAGTTTATTAGGGGAAACCTGACAGACTGGAGGGAAGGGGCCAAGAAGGAAAAGAGGGAGAAGGACTTAAGGCATGCAGATCTGGCTGAAAAGCCCATGAGAGTATTTCAGGCATGGAAAGCCAAGACACTCTGGGGGAAAAAAAAATGAAAGATCTCCACGAGTGAGATCCCAGTGGAAAGAATGGGTCATCA
Source organism: Oryctolagus cuniculus (assembly GCF_964237555.1). Classification (NCBI taxonomy): domain Eukaryota; kingdom Metazoa; phylum Chordata; class Mammalia; order Lagomorpha; family Leporidae; genus Oryctolagus; species Oryctolagus cuniculus. Next base: position 44,407,863 of record NC_091453.1, on the reverse strand, counting down.
AAGAAGGAGGTACCTTTCTCTGAAGGGAGGAGAGAACTTCCACTTTGACCATGGCCTTGTCTAAAAATTATCAGAGTCAGTGAACTCAGGGGGCTTCCATAGCCTTGGCAGCTCATGACAAGAGCCTAGGGTGATTACTGATGCCATAAACAAGAGTGTCAATTTGTTAAGTCAACAACAGGAGTCACTGTGCACTTACTCCTCATGTAGGATCTTTGTCCTTAGTGTGCTGTACATTGTGATTTAATGCTATAACTAGTACTCAAACAGTATTTTTCATTTTATGTTTCTGTGTGGGAGCAAACTGTTGAAATCTTTACTTAATGTATGCTAAACTGATCTTCTGTATATAAAGAGAAATGAAAATGAATCTTGATGTGAATGGAAGGGGAGAGGGAGTGGGAAAGGGGAGGGTTGCGGGTGGGAGGGACGTTATGGGGGGGAAGCCATTGTAATCCATAATCTGTACTTTGGAAATCTATATTCATTAAATAAAAGTTAAAAAAAAAAGAGGGAGAAGGAGATTGTAAGAGAGAGAAGGAGAGACAGAGATCAGGAGATGGAATGGGGCGGGGGAAGGGGGGAAGGAGAGAACCAGGGGTTCAAGAGCAGGTCCTTTTAAAACTTTGCTAGGGGGCAGGCAGGAAAGTAGGAGCAGTGAATCCCATTAGGATGGGGGTGGAGCTGACACCAGTGGTTGGCCCATGTGGCCACCTGGCTTCCAGCAATGGTGGCGGGGGCTAGAGTCTAGGATGGTGTCAGGGTGTAGATTGCGCCATAGATAAGACTGCACCATTTTCCTAACATCTCCCCCTTTTGTTTTTTATAAAGCAGGAGTTGTATGGGATTACATTAGTCCCAAAAGTCCAGGAGGGGTAGAGGGATGATGATCTGTCTTTAGAGCTACTTCCTGCTGACATGGGGTGACGAGGTACTCTCTGCTGGCATGGGGCAATGTCTCAAGCCACTGTCTCCTGGGCAGGGAGCCAAGTATATCCCTGTAGCAGCATTTGATTGACCCCCAGGTTGCTGAAGGCCTTTGAAGAACCACCTTCTGAGGACAAGACCCCAGTGACCTAAAGACCTCCCACCAGACCCACCTCTCAGATGCGCTAATTAGAGCAAGTCTCCACCCTTAATCCATTGACTATTAATCTAACACTCTGGAGTTTAACATCTTCATGAGTTTGGGGAGCCAGGTCCTGCTCAATCTATCCATAACACTCTCCAATTGGCATCTCTTCTCAACACATAATCACATGATCATCATTCACTGAAACAAACACACCTCCAAACCTAGTATGGGATATTTCTTCCTTAAGAAAGTTTTAATTTAGCAAGTGAAACATATGACACTGAATTCAAATTACCGGTGAAACGCCAACGCTGTTTATTTAGTTACACACGAGCCACGTGTTGATGAATGGCTTCTCTGATGTAACCCGCCATCTCAAAAGCTTTGAGGTTGAGCGGCCCTCCTTCTGTTCCTTTTTGTCCCATCACCACAAGGTATGCAGTTTCGATCTGAACTACTGTCACTGCCTGGCTGCCGCGACTCTGGCCTTTGGTGCGCAGGTCCATGGTGTTGTTGCCCTCGGTGTACAGGTTGTCTCGGATCAGCAAGCATTTGATCCCAGCAAGAGTGATCCCCTGGAGAAACAACTTCTCTCTCTCATCTTTTGCCAGCAGGATCTGAACTTCTTCCTGGGTCAACTGATTCAAGTTGCCTTCAGGATAAGAAGCTAATAGCCAGGGTGGGGAGTTGGTGATGATTGCAGCATCACAGCATACCCTAGTCTGTAGGAAGAGGGTGATACAGTCCTGCCAGACTTCTTGGCTGATATTTCTTATGCACTGCATGATTCACATAAGCTGTCTCTAGGAGATGAATCCAATGTTGGTCTTCAAAGGAGGGTCATTGACAGTTGGCTCAAGAAGTCCAATAAGCTGAGATGGAAATAAGCTAAAAACAGTCTATTTCATCTGGCCTCTCCCCAACAGCAAGGGGGAAGTGGTCTTGATGACTTGCATGAAGTTATGCCCCACCTGCCTTCTGCTGTGGGTAAGCTGTCTCTGGAGCAGCAGTGAGGTCACAAAGGCTCTGTGACCTTTTAAACTGACATCATCAACTACATCATCAATGACCCCTAGCAGTAGCTTTCTGAGGCTGTATCTGTAGCTAGTGAGATGATGGGGAAAGCTACATGTACTTACTTCCCTGGGGAATCATGGGAAGAACACCAACCCCTCTCCCCCAACAGTAGGAAATCCCTGAAAGTAGAACATAAATGGGCAATAACTGGGTTGGAGGCTTGAATGTAAAACAAGTCAAATGAGACTTACTGTAGCAAGTAGTATCTCATGTTGGCTAATCTTGCTGAGACCTGAGCTGCAGGTAAAAAGTGGAAAAAAACACAAGCTCACCAGTTCACAACTTCTTTTGGGACGACCACAACAGCCTCCTGATCAGTTTATTTGCATCCAGACTCCCTCCCTTTAGTTTTGTAACTGGTCCTTACCAGCTGTGAGTCTAGAGTCATTCATTCTCATCCAGGCATTCAACAAGTATCTATGAAGCAAGTATCTATGAACTACTAGTGCCAAGTAGTTTTCTAGGCACCAGGTTACAGTAAGTGAAAACAACAGAGACAGATCACTGCTCTCGTGGAACTGACATTTTAATGAAGAGGGACAAATAATAGATTACACTAGTATATTTTCCCTGAACATATATTATGAGCCTAATACTTTCTTCTTTCAGATCATTTCTCTTATTCTCAGGCTTTCTTTACTCCTGTGGGACTCCACTCTGATTCATGACTCTTCTGTGTTCTTCAGCAAATAACTGCCTATACCTTTATTCAACAAATATTTACTGAGTAATCATTCTGTGCCAGGCTTGCTCTAGACTACAGAGATCTACCAGTGAACAAATAGTCCCTGCCCTCATGGAACTTGACAGACCAGAGGGTGCTATAAGTAAATAGATCAGGTAGTATTGATAACTATGAAGAAAAATGGTTGGGGGAATAAAAAACATTGGAGAAGAAGTGCTGGTCATTTTTAAAAACTTTTATTTAATAAATATAAATTTCCAAAGTAAAGCTTATGGATTACAGTGGCTTCCCCCCCCATAACTTCCCTCCCACCCACAACCTTCCCATCTCCTGCTCCCTCTCCCATTCCATTCACATCAAGATTTTCAATTATCTTTATATACACAAGATCAATTTAGCATATATTAAGTAAAGATTTCAACAGTTTGCACCCACACAGAAACACAAAGTGTAAAGTACTATTTGAGCATTACTTCACATTGGACAACACATTAAGGACAGAGATCCTACATGGGGAGAAAGTGCACAGTGACTCCTGTTGTCGACATAACAAATTGACACTCTTGTTTATGGTGTCAGTAATCACCCTAGGCTTGTCATGAGTTACCAAGGCTATGGAAGGCTTTTGAGTTCACCGACTCCAATCTTAGTTAGACAAGATCATAGTCAAAGTGGAAGTTCTCTCCTCCCTTCAGAGAAAGGTACCTCCTTCTTTGATGGCCCCTTCTTTCTGCTGGATCTCACTCGCAGAGATCTTTCATTTGTTTGTTTTGCCAGAGTGTCTTGGCTTTCCATGCCTAAAATACTCTCATGGGCTCTTCAGCCAGATCCGAATGCCTTAAGGGCTGATTCTGAGGCCAGAGTGCTATTTAGGGCATCTGCCATTCTATGATCTGCTGTGTATCCTGCTTCCCATGTTGGACCGTTCTCTCCTTTTTATTTCTATCAGATAGTATTGTGCTGGTGATTTTTTTTTATGTAAGTTTCTTAGGTAAGGATTCTCTGATATGGTGGCATTTGATCAAAGATATGACAAAGATGAGGGAGTACACATAGAGATACCTGAAGAAAGAGCACTCCGAGCAGAGAGACGAGCAAGTATAAAGGGTCTGAGGTAGGACTATGTGTCATATACTTGATAAATATAAAGGACGTCAATATGACTTGAGCAGAGAGAGAAAATAGTGATCAAAGATGTAGTCAAGGGCCGGCACTGTGGCTCACCTGGTTAATCCTCCACCTGCGGTGCTGGCATCCCATATGGGTACTGGGTTCTAGTCCTGGTTGCTCCTCTTCCAGTCCAGCACTCTGCTGTGGCCCAGGAAGGCAGTGGAGGATGGCCCAGGTGCTTGGGCCCCTGAGCCCGCATGGGAGGCCAGGAAGAAGCACCTGGCTCCTGGCTTTGGATTGGCACAGCGCCGGCCGTTGCGGCCATTTGGGGGGTGAACCAACAGAGGGAAGACCTTTCTCTCTGGCTCTCTCTCACTGTCTATAACTCTACCTGTCAAATAAAAAAAAATGTAGTCAAGAGGTCCTAGACTTAAATCACATGTAGCAATGCACAGGCCATGATTAATTAAGGCTTTCACTTTTACTCTAAGATAGGGAGCCATTAAAAGGTTTTTAAAAAAGAAGTGATGTCATTCTGGATTCTAGAGTCCAGAAGATGCTATGTACAGAATGGATTCTGGGGGACCAAGGCCAAAGCATAGAGACCACAGGGGAGAGACTTAGGCAATAATCTAGGGAAGAGATAACAGTCTTGGGCCAGGGTACAGGATTGAGGAGTGGTTGGATTTAGGGAATACTTCAAAGCACAAGCTGATAGGACTTGATGAGTAAGGTGTGGAATATGAGAAAAAGAGGATGTTTCCAAAGCTTTTTGGCTTAAGCAATTTTAATTTGATTTGAATGCTTATGCTCCTTCTAAAATTCATGTTGAATCTTTTTTTATTTATTTTTATTTTTTATTTATGTATTTATTTATTTGACAGGCAGAGTGGACAGTGAGAGAGAGAGACAGAGAGAAAGGTCTTCCTTTGCCGTTGGTTCACCCCCAAATGGCCGCCGCGGCCAGCATGCTGCAGCCTGCGCACCGCACTGATCCGATGGCAGGAGCCAGGTACTTATCCTGGTCTCCCATGCAGGTGCAGGGCCCAAGGACTTGGGCCATCCTCCATTGCACTCCTGGGCCACAGCAGAGAGCTGGCCTGGAAGAGGGGCAACCGGGACAGAATCTGGCACCCCGACTGGGACTAGAACCTGGTGTGCCGGTGCTGCAAGGCAGAGGATTAGCCTAGTGAGCCGCGGCGCCGGCCATGTTGAATCTTAATCCCCAATGCAACAATATTAAGAGACGAGTCCTTCAGGAAGTGATTAGGCTAAGACAGTTCCATCCTTATGGATTAGATTAGTGCTTTTATAAAAGGGCTAGAGTAGGACCGGCGCTGTGGCGTTGCAGGCAAGGCCACGCTGGCATTCCATATGGGTGCCAGTTCAAGTCCTGGCTACTCTGCTTCCAATCCATCTCTCTGCTATGGCCTGGGAAAGCAGTAGAAGATGGCCTAAGTCCTTAGGCTCCTAAACCCTTGTGGGAGACCCAGAGGAAGCTCCTGGTTCCTTGCTTCAGATGGACACAGCTCTGGCCATTGTGGGCATCTGGGGAGTGAACCAGCGGATGGAGGACCTCTCTTTCCCTCTGCCTCTGCCTCTCTGTAACTCTGCCTTTCAAATAAATAAATAAATCTTTTAAAAAAAACAGCTGGAGGGAAATATTGCGGTGCTTTTTTGCCCTTCCTTTCCTTCTGCTATGTGAGGACACAGTATCTCTCCCTTCTGAGGATGCATCACTCAAGATAACATCTTGGAAGCAGAGAGCGAGCAGCCCTTACCAGACATGGAACCTGCTGGCACCTTGATATTGGACTTCCAGCATTCATAACTGTGACAGATTTCTTTTTTTTATATAAATTACCCAGTCACACATATTTTGTTATGGCAGTGCAAACAAACTAAGATAAACAAGAAGGATGGAGTTCCATTTCCTGAAATGAGAAACACTACAGGAGGAATATGCGTGAGGATGGAGGTAGAAATCGAAAGTTCTATTTTGAATGTGGTGTGCTTGAGGTGCCTCTAAAACATCCTAGTAGACAAGTCAGTAGGCTGTTAGCTAATATATAAGTTTTTTATTTTAAAAAGTTAATTGATTGATTAGTCTTTAAATGAAAGGTAGAGAGACAGAAACAGAGAGATCTTCTATCTGCTGCTGGTTCACTCCCCAAATACCTGCAACAGCCTGGAGTGGCCCAGGCCAAAGCCAGGAGCTTGGAACTCAATAGGGTTTCCTCATGTGAGTGGCATGGAATCAAGTACTTGAGTCATTATCTGTTGGTTTTTGGGGTGTGCATTAGCAGAAAGTTGGTACTCAGAGTAACACTGGGACTTGAATCTAGGCACTCTGATATGGGATGGCTGTCCAAAGCATCATCTTTTTTAAATCTAAATTTACAATGGCCCGGGCTGGGCCAGGCCAAAGACAGGAACCTGGAACTCTATTTGAGTCTCCCACATGTGTGGCAGAGACCCAAGCAGCTGGATAAAACTCCACAACTTTCCCAGGTACATTAGCAAGGAACCAGATTGGAAGTGGAGCAGCCAGGACTTGAACTGGAGCTCATATGGGATGCTGGCGTCCCAAGAGGTGGCTTAACCTCTTGTGCCACAGGATCAGCCTCCCCTTACCCTCAAAGCATCATCTTAATGACTGTGCCAAATGCCCACCAGAGTTTAGAGAACAGATTAGGGCTAGAAGGTTGTCCACAAATTGATGCTATTTAAAGCCATGAAACTTGATAACAGCATCCAGTGAATAAATGTAAATAGAAAAGAGGACAAAAGTCTGAGCCCTGGCAGTATTCAAACATGTAGAGATAGGGAAGATGAGGGAAATCAGAAATGGAGATTGGGAAAGAGAAGTCAGAGAAGAGGAGAGAGAGTGGTGTCCCTGAAGCCAAGGGAGGAAAATGTTTCAAGGAGGAGGGAGTGATTAAATACTGCTGAGAAAACAAGAAGAGGTCTGAGGACTGATCGTTGGGTTTTGCAGCGGAGAGACTATTTGTAACCTTGACAAGAACAGCTTGATGTACTAGTGGGGGCAAAGTTTGATTAGAGCAGTTACAAGGGAGAATGGGAAGAGAGAAAAAGAAATGGAAACACGACTAATTTAAACAAATGTTTGAGGCATTTTGTCATAAAATACAACACAAATGGGACAATTATAGGTGGGAGACAGGAATATGAGTCAGAACAGTTTTTGTAAGATTGTAAACATTATAGCACGTTTTTGTGTTGATGTAAATGGAAGGTGTGACAGCTAAGCAGGTGAGGGAGGATGATTGAGTGGATAAACACAAAGGTTGCCTTAGGAACACTCAGGAACAGTTTATTTATTGAAGGCACATTATATGGATTCACATACAGGGGAGCAAGCAGATCTGGTTGTAGAAAGATGTGGAAGTTCCCTTTTGATTCTTCTATTTTTATCATCAAACTAAGAAACAAAATAATCAACCGAGAAAGAGGATAACAGAAATGTTCAATTATCAAGTTGTGGAAGAGAAGATAACCACTAATTTTCATTGTGCCCTTCTCATATTCCTGACATTTCACACACATTACCTCTTTCTCCACAAGAACTATATGAGAATGGGTTTACAGGTGAGAAAACTCAGGCCCAGAGAGGTTGTAGAATTTGCCTAAGGTCATGTGTCATGAGCAAATAGCAGGGCCAAAATCTGAGCCTAGTCTGACTAGAGTCCACATACCCTTTTCACTATTCCAAACACCATGGACATGAGGTTTTTTTATCTGAGTAACTAGAGGTATGGCGGTGCCACTACCAGGAATAGGGAAAACTTGAGCAAGAGCAGGTGGCAGAGATGGGAGAAGGCAAGGGGCAGGGAGAGGGTATGAAAGATGAGTTAGTTTGGGTCGTGATGTCTTTAATGTGCTAGCAGGAACAATTAAGTGGAAATCTCAGATGGCAGTTGGAAGTTGTAAATTTGAGTTCAAGAGAAAGGTCAGGCCCAGCTCTGTGGTGTAATGGGTGGAACCGCCACGTGCAGTGCCGGCATCCCATGTGGGCGCTGGTTCGAGTCCTGGATGCTCCACTTCCAATCCTGATCTCTGCTACGGCGTGGGAACGTAGCGGAGGATGGCTCAAGTGTTTGGGCCCCTGCACTCGTGTGGAAGAACTGGAAGAGGCTCCAGACTCTTGGCTACAGATTGGCCCAGCTCTGGCCATTGTGGCCAGCTGGATGGTGAGCCAGCAGATGGAAGCCTTCTCTCTCTGCTTCTGCCTCTCTGCTTTTCAAATAAATAAATCTTAAAAAAAAAAAGGTCGTGGGGCTAGTGTTGTGGTACAGCAGGTTAACTTGCTGCCTGCAACACCAGCATCCCATATGGGCACTGGTTTGAGTTCTGGCTGCTCTTCTTCCATCCCAGCTCTTTGCTATGGCCTTGGAAAGCAGTGGAAGGTCCTTGGGCCCCTGCACCCATGTGAGAGACAGATGAAGCTCCTGGTTCCTTCCTGGCCCAGCCTTAGCAGTTGTGCCCATTTAGGGAATGAACCAGTGGATGGAAGATCTCTCTCTCTCTCACTCTCTGTAACAATGTCTTCCAAATAAATAAAATAAATCTTTATGAAAAGAGAAAGGTCACCAGGTTTGAGATGTGAAATTGGGAGTCCTCTATCAGATGGTAAAAGTTTAGCTGGTGGAAGAGATTAAGGTTACCAAGCACTTGGGCTGTCAGCTGCTGCCTTCCCAGGCACGTTACAAGGAAGCTGTATCAGAAACAGAGTAGCAGCTGGACTGGAGCCAGCACTCCACTATTGGGATATGGGCATCCTCAGCAAGGCATAACACACTGGGCCACAAATCTTGCTCCAGTAGTTCAGGTTTTAACTAGTTTGATGGCGGAAGACATAAAAATGAGGGACAAGAGAGGAGGAGGCAATGCCTCTTCATACTTCAAAAGATATTCTATGATTTGCCCAAGGTTACAGCTACGAAGGTCTGTGGAAACCCAGCAGCCAGTAGGGGACACCCTGTGTTATCTCCGCAGAGTGTCATCGTGACATCGGTGCTCAGAACATCAAGGAGTGTGAGAAAGGGGGCAACATTCCAATCTGGGTCTTAGAAAGTGGGCCAAACGTTGAGTGTGAACCAGAAGAGTCAGCTTCCCGAAGAAAAGGGCATTTGCCAGGAAGCAAGATGGCGAGACCAGCTACTGAAGAAGTATCGCGATATGAGCTTCCGCGAGGATCAGGTGACGAGAGTTGGAGTCAGCACGAGGAGGGCGGGGGTAGGAGCCCGGATTGGGCCAGAAGGTGGCGGGAGCGACGCTGGCGGCCCAAATACCGCTGAGGGATTTGGTGGCGGGAATTGCTGTCATGGACCACATCACGGTGCCCAAGGTAAGGGAAAAAAAGAAAAATGAGGCGGGACTGGGAGCCGCGAACGCCCTTTCGGTTCTTAGCGGGGAGCCTAGGCACACCCCCTCGTAGCCTTCTCAGGGTGCTCTTTGACGCCCCCTTCCCGTGCCGGGACCGGCGTTTTCTTTCTAGGTCACACCCCCTTTCAACCAAACTGAACTCCTCTCGGGACTCAACTGCGGGCGTCGCGGCGGTGGCGTTGCCGTCGCGGGAAGCGGTGGTCTGCGCCAGCCAGCGTCCCCCGCGCGACACCGCCGCCGCGACACCGCCCCCGCGCCCTGTAAGAGCCTACGGCTCCCCCGCCCCCCAGCCCTCCGACCTCCGCGCCTCACGGCTACCTCCAGCTTATTCCACGCTCGCCGCGCTTGTAACTGCCTTTCGCGAATACCCGGCGTGGTATCGCCGCCCGGAGAGTTACTTCCTTTACCCGTCCTCCTGGCGTCCCCTGCCCCTAGCGTTGGTCGCCGACTGCTCGGAGCCCTAGCCCCACCCCGACTCCCGGCGTGGGTGGGTGTGTCGGGTGGCTGTTTTTGGGGGGCGCCGCGTCTCTCCAGCCCAAGCTGGGCTTGAGGAAGGGGGTGGAGCTGAGCGGACCTGGCCCTGCCCAACCGCGTGGAGAAACCTGAGGTGGCGTCGCCTGCCCAGTTCGTGCCTGTTTCTAACTGGCCCTCACTGAGAGCTTCTTTTGCTACTTGTTCTTGCTCATATTTTTTTTTTTAAAAACTTTTATTTAATAAATATATATTTCGAAAGTACAACTTTTGGATTATAGCGGTCCCCCCCCCCCCATAACCTCCCTCCCACGTGCAAACCATCCCATCTCCTGCTCCCTCTCCCTTCCCATTCTTCATCAAGATTCATTTTTAATTATCTTAAACTGTTGAAATCTCGCGCATCTTTTAGGGAGCCTGTCTTCTCTTCCTGCCGCCAGCCCCTTTCCATATAAATCCTCTCCCCTCTACCGGTTTTTTCCCTCCTATATGATTCTGAGGAGTTCACAGCTAGTCTTGTGAATTTCTTCTATTGCTCCTAACAAACGTGGCCCGGGCTAACCGGGGTCCACACAAAAGTGTAGCGTGTTTTAGTTGAAGGAGTATGGAATTTGAAGCCAGGGAGACTTGCCTTAGGGTGCTGGTTCCTCCCCCCCCCCCCCAACTGCTAGCTAAAGACTTTGGACTATTTAACCTCTCTGAGCCCTGAATTTCCTCATCTACCAAATGGGGATAGGGAAGTTTGCCCTGCTTGTTTCACAAGGTGGTTGTGAGGATTAAATAAAAAGATGTTTATTAAAGCTGTATTATAACTAATAGTGTTCTGCCCACCTGTTAACTTAAAACAGGGGTGGGGAACGTTTTTTTCTGCCAAGGGCTATTTGGGTATTTATAATTCACAAGCCATACAAAATTATCAACTTTAAAATTAGCCAGCTATAGATTTGTTGAATTTAGAGTCCCACCTCTGCTTGCCTTGGCAGGGCCAGATCAAATGACTTTGTGGGTCTTCTACAGCAGCCAGCATTCCCCACCGCTGGCTTAACACCTTGATGCTGCCTGATGTGCAACACAGGAACTCCAACTATTAAACTTCTGCTTTCCTGATTCCCTCTTTCTGAATGGAAGAGAGCCACATCCTTTGTAGCAGCCAGCCTTGCCTTTTTCTGGGTCCTGTCCTTTTCAGGTCTTGTCGTTTGCACCAGGTTCCCTGCTATGTTATAGGATAGTGGTTCCATTAAAGCAAAAGGCTGTCTGCTATCTAGACTACTTCTACTCAACCAACTAACCTTGCCTAGTTTAAAAGCAGCTCACCTAAATACTCTTTGTGGTTCTCTCCCCCCAACCTTTGACACTGGGGGAAACGGTGAGGCAGAACTGCCCTTGCATTTGAGTGTTAAGATATTAAAATACTAAAATCCTATTTTTAGGTGATTAAAATTATAAACAAAGCTGGCTGTATGGTCATTGGAACGGAGAAGAAATAATTAAGTGAGCCACATAAAATCAATCATAGCGGCTAACACATATTGAGTATTTATATGGTAGGTGCTAAGCTAAATGTTTTCATGAAATAGATCTTCAGTCCTTACTAAAACCTGAATGGGAGTAACAATTATTCACATGTTACAGATGAGAAAACCGAGTCCTGGGTGGAGTGACTTGTCTAACAATACGAGTGCTCAGTTTCACACGTGCGCGACTGGAATTTGGACCCAAGAGAATATTTTTTTAAAGATTTATTTATTTATTTAAAAGTCAGAGTTACACAGAGAGAGGAGAGGCGAGGGGTGAGGCATCTTCCATCTGCTGGTTCACTCCTCAATTGATCGCAATGGCCAGAGTTGTGCCAATCTGAAGCTGCACCAATCCAAAGCCAGGAGCTTCTTCCGGGTCTCCCACATGGGTTCAGGAGCCTAAGGACTTGGGCCATCTTCTACTGCTTTCCCAGGCCATAGCAGAGAGCTGGATTGGAAGTGGAGCAGCCGGGACTCAAACTGGAGGCCATATGGGATGCTGGCACTGCAGGCGGCGCCTTTACCCACTATGCCACAGTGCTGACTCCCCAAGAGTATATTAACTGGCATTGTGGCCAGACTCCATTTCTACTACATGGATGGAGTTTGAGTCTTTTAAAAATTTATTGTCATTTTATTTGAAAGGCAGAGACAGGCAGAGAGAAGTCTTCTAGCCTCTGGTTCACTCTCCAAATGCCCACAACAGTCAGAGGCTGAACCAGGCCAAAGCCAAGAGCCTGGAACTCCATTTGTGTCTCCTACATGGGTGGCAGGGACTCAAGTACCTGAGACATGATCCACTGCCTTGCAGGATATATATTTGCGGGAAGCTGGATCAGAAGCAAAGGAGCCAGGACTCAAACCAGGCACTCCAGTATGGGATGTGGATGTTGCATTCAGTGACTTAAGCTACTCTGTCAAACATCTCCCCATTGTGTGTTGCGAAATACAAATAAAAACCGCAAATAAGATAATTATTTAAACAAATTTGGCATTTATTTTGGTGCCTGGCAGGACTGTGAGTGCCCAGAGGTGGTATTCTGTTTTTTTTTTTTTTCTTTTTTTTTCTCTCCTGAGTTTCTGGGAAGGATTAGGGCTGAACTAATGGATAAGGATTAAGATGGCATCCCTCTTTTTTCTTTTAAGATTTATTTATTATTTGAAAGGTAGAATTACAGAGAGGCGGAGGCAGAGAGAGAGGTCTTACATCTGCTGATTCACTCCCTAAATGGCCACAACGGAGGAGGAGCCGCAGAGGAGCCGGGTGCTGCCTCTGGATCTCCCACATGGGTGCAGGGGCCCAAGGACTTGGGCCATCTTCCACTGCTCTCCCAGGCCATAGTAAAGAGCTAGATCCGAAGTGGAGGAGCCAGGACTCAAACTGGCATCCATATGGGATGCCAGCACTGCAGGTGGCAGCTTTACCCTCTATGCCACAGCACCAGCATCCCTCTTTTTAACTCACTGTTTCCAACAAAAGGATAAACATCTGTCTTGTCTACTTTAGGACAAAGAGATAATTATGAGTTGGTCTGTCTGCATGTCATGTGCAGAGATTACTTTTAAATTTTGTTTTCTTGGGGACTGAAATTGTGGTGCAGCAGATAAAACCATGGCATGTGACATTGCTGTTTCACGTTGATGCCAGCATCCCATTTTGGAGCCCCAGTTCAAGTCCTGAGCTGTTTCACTTCTGATCTTGCTCCTTACTAATGTGCCTGGGGAGGCAGTGGAGGATGGCTCAAGTACTTGATCCTTTGCAACCCATGTGGGAGACCCAGATGGAGTTTGGGTTCCTGACTACAACCTGGATCAGTCCTGGCCCTTGCGGCCATTTGAGGAGTGAACCAGTGGATGGAAGATATCTCTGTGTGTTTCTGTCTCTGTTCTCTCCCTGTCTCTCTGTCACTCTTTAAAACAAACAAATCTTTAATTTTTTGTTTTTTTTTTCTTTTTAAATGTATTTCCATTTTATTTGAGAGATAACACAGAGAGCAAGAGTAAGAGTGCAAGAGTTCTTCCATCTACTAGTTCGTTCTCCAAAGGCTTGCAACAGCCAGAGCTAGGCTAGGCCAAAGCTAGGAGCCTGGAACTCAAACCAGGTCTCTCATGTGACAGGGATGCAACTCCTTGAGCCATCATTTTATGCCTCCCATGGCATGCATTAGCAGGAAGCTGGATCAGAAGCAGAGTAGTCAGAACCTGAACCAGACACTCTGGTATGGGATGCAGGTGTCTCAAGTGGCAATATAACTGCTGTGCCAAATACCTACCCTGCATTTTTTTAAAAAAATTATTTTATTTGAAATATAAGGACAGAGAGGGATATTCCGTTGCTAGTTCGCTCCCCAAATGCCTGTTCCAGCCAGGGCTAAACCAGGCTGAAGCGAGGACCCTGGAACTCAGTATGGGGCTCTCATCTGAGTGAAAGATACCTGAGTACTTAGGAAATCATCTGCTGTCACCCAGGGTGCATGTAGCAGGGAACTAGAATCAGAAACATTGTTGGACTTGAACTCACTCAGACATGAGATATGGGCATCCCAAGCAGCATCTTAATTGCTAAGCCAAACACTTGGTCAAAAATGACTTTTATTTAGGCTCTTATTTGGAGATTTTATCTCCTCAGGAAGACTGATTAACTTTTTCTTTTGTAATATTTTTACTTAAGGAGTGTTTGGCTTAGCAGTTAGGATGCCTGCATCCCATATTGGAGTACATGGTTTGCATCCGGGCACTTTTTTTGATCTAGCTTCCTGCTAATGCACATCATAGGCAGCAGATGATGGCTCAGATACTTTGGTCCCCTGCTACCCACATGGGAGACCTAGATTGGGTTCTGGGATGCCAGGTTCAGCCTGGCCCAGCCCTGACTGTTGCTGGCATTTGAAGAGTGAACCAGCAGATGGAAGAACTTTTTCCATCTCTCTGTCTCTCTCTACCTTTCAAATAAAATTTGAAAAATTAAAATTATTTTTTGAGGGGTGGGGGAGAGAGAGAAAGAATGCTCTCATCCACTGGCTTACTCCCCAACTGCTTGTAACAGACAGCCAAGGCTAGATAGCCAGGGATAGGCAAAAGCAGAAGCTGGGAGCTAGGAACTCAATCCAGGTCTCCCATTATGGCTGGAACCCAATTACTGGAGCCATCATTGGTGCTTCCCAGAGTCTGTATTGGGAGGAGGCTGAAATCAGGAACTGGAGACAGGAATTAAACCCAGGCATGGGGCTGGTGCTGTGGCATAGTGCATAGAGCAAATCCCGGCTGCTCCACTTTGGATCCAGCTCTCTGCTATGGCCTTCTACTGTTTTGTTGAAGATGACCCAACTCCTTGGGCACCTGCACCCATGTGGGAGACCCGGAAGAAGCTCCTGGTTCTTGGCTTTGAATCAGCACAGCTCCAGCCATTGCGGCCAATTGGGGAGTGAACCAGCAGATGGAAGATCTTTCTCTCTGTCTTTCCTTCTCTCTGTTTAACTCTACCGTTCAAATAAATAAAGAAATCTTAAAAACAGAGTGCTACAATTCATTAAAAAATAAATAAACCCAGGCACTTCAGTGTAGGATATGATTATCCTAACTGGTGGCTTAACTGCTAAGTCAAATCCCTTCCTAGATAAACTTTTTAAAAAATGTATTAAAGCATGGTATCCATGTGGACAGGTTCATATAAATTTATAGGTCAATGAATGTTTCCAAACAAGACACACCCATATAACTAGCACTGAGATCAAGAAACTGAACATTATTAGGGTCCCCCTCATGGCCCCTTCTATCAGTACCCTTCTCAAGGGCAAACCACTGTCCTGAATTCTTAACAGGTGACATTATTTGTGCCTCTTTTGTACTTAATATAAATTGACTCATTTTGTATTAATATAAATGGATTCACAAAGAATACACGTAGCCTTTTGTGTCTGACTTCTTTTTTCACCATTGTTTGAAAGATTTATCCATGTTATTCCTTATAGTTATAGATCATTATCATTGCTGTATGATATTTTGTAATATTAAAGTGCTACATGTGCTTTATCCATTCATCTTTGATGGCAAATGTCCAGATCTGTTACCAATAAAACATTCTTTTGATGGTTGTATATGCATTTTTGTTGGGATGTACCTAGGAGTACAGCTAGCACTACCAATTACCTATGTATGAGGAAAGAACTGTTATAACCTAGGATTCAATGACCGTTTTTGTAACACTGCAAGCCTACCCTGAAGTTCAGTCTTTCTGTATGAACCGTAATTTTGTCCTTTGTACTTTTCTCTATCATCATTACTTCTTTGTCAGGTAGCACCTAGAATTCTCAATTACCTCCCCTTCCTGGAATGAAACCTTATTAATTAGGATTTATTCAGTTAACATTTATTGAGCTTCAGCTGGCTTGGAAATTTACTGTGGTTTAAGAATGCATGCTCCAGAGCCAGACTGTTGGATTTCACATCTCAGCTCTGCTCCTTAACTAGCTTTTGAGTGAATATGTAACCTTTCTGTGCCTCAGGTTTTTTGCCCGTAAAATGGTGATGTAATATTACTTTCCTCACAGGGTTGCTACAAAGATTGAGTTAATATTTATAAAGTTGTTTAGAACAATTCCTAGCACATGGTAGATGCTTAATTTAACTACCAGTTACTGTCATCATCATTAGTTATTTATAGAACCTCACATTAGTAGTTAAGGATATATAGTTGTCTTAGGTATAGCAACTGACTCTAAAACCTCTATTTTTAATTTATTTACTATTTTTAAAATATTTATTTATTTTGGAAAAGGCCCACAACAACCAGGACTGGGCCAGGCCTAACCCAGGAGCCGGGAACTCGGTACAGTTCTCCTATGTGGATCTCAGTCAAGTACTTGCTGCCAATTAAGGTGTACATTAGCAGGGAACTGGACTCAGGAGTGGAGTTGAGACTCAATTCCAGGCTCTAACAGGATGTGCACGTGTTCCAAGTTGTGTCTTAACTGCTGTGCCAAATACCTGCCTCTGGGGTCTCTTTAATGGTAGATTTTTAAAAGTTACTGATTAATCGATTGGAGAAGCAGAAAGAGAGAGCTCCTAGCTACTGTTTTACTTCCCAGATGCCCACAATACCTGGGCCAGGCTGAAACCAGCAGCTTGGAACTTAATCCAGGTTTCCCATGTGGATATCAGCAACCCAGTTATATGAGCATCACTGCTGCCTCCCAGGATCTTCATTAGCAGTAAGCTGGAGTCAGAAACCAGAGCACAGGGGGCCCTGCATTGTGGTACAGTGAGGTAAGCTGCCACCTGCAATGCCAGCATCCCATATGGGACCACTGGTTCAAGTCCGAGTTCCTTTGCTTTCACTCCCTACCAATGTACCTTAGTGGAGGATTGCTCAAGCCATTCTGGGTTCCTGGCTTTGGCCTGGCCCAGTGCTGGCCATTGTGACCATTTGGGGAGTGAACCAGCAGATGGAAGCTATCTCCCTCTCCCTCCCCCACCTCTCCCTTCCCCCTTCCCCACCCCTTCCTTCTCTCATAAATAAACATTAGAAAAAAAGCCAGAGTTGGATATCAAACCTAAGTACCTGATATGGCATTCGGGAGTCTAAATCAGCACCTTAACTGCTAGGATAAATGACCACTTCTTCAGGATCTTATAATCAAATGAGGTGATGAGGTATCAAGATCCAAGAATGAATATGAGAACGTTCATGAAAGTGACAAATAAAATACTATGGGAGTTTAAAGGCGAACAAGGTTCAGTTCCAGATGGATGTGAGGAGTGTGAAATGACGAGATTGCTATGGTGAGTATGGCATTTAAGCTGAGTCTGAATAAACAGGATTTTATTCCTCAG
The DNA here is from genome assembly GCF_964237555.1 of Oryctolagus cuniculus. NCBI lineage: Eukaryota > Metazoa > Chordata > Mammalia > Lagomorpha > Leporidae > Oryctolagus > Oryctolagus cuniculus. Next base: position 44,390,690 of record NC_091453.1, on the reverse strand, counting down.
ATTACAATGGACAGGATGACTGCCTATTAAGGGAACAGCAAGGGTGTAAACTCAGAGGCAGGTACTAATGTAGTCAAGGGGATGAGGAGTATTTAGCAAGGAATTAAGTTGGAGAGACAAGTTTTGTAGATTGTGAATGATCTTGAATGTTTTTTAAGATTTATTTATTTGAAAGTCAGAGTTATACAGAGAGAATAGAGGCAGAGAGAGAGAGAGAAAGAGAAAGGTCTTCCATCTGTTGGTTCACTCCCCAACTGGCCACAACGGCCGGAGCTGCACCCATCAGAAGCCGGGAGCCTCTTCCTGGTCTCCCACGTGGGTGCAGGGGCCTAAGGACTTGGGCCATCTTCTACTGCTTTCCCAGGCCATAGCAGAGAGCTGGATCGGAAGTGGAGCAGCTGGGTCATGAACCGGTGCCCATATGGGATGCCGGCGCTTCAGGCTAGGGCGTTAACCCACTGGGCCACAGTGCCAGCCCCAACCTTGAATGTTAACACTGAGGAATTTGAACTTAGTTCTGTAGCAAAGAGCTGCTAAAACTTTGTGAGTCTAGAAATACCAAATTTAGGACTTTTTAACAGATTATATAAATGCAGAATGGTAATGAGATTTATTGGTATGATTAAAATGTTCTAAATTATATTGTGGTTGTACAACAATTTAAATTTATTGAAAACCTCTTAATTTTGCACTTAAAATGAGTAAGTTTTTTTTATACTTCAATAGAGCTGCAATCAGTAAGTAAGTTAAGATCTTTCTGGTGACAATCCAAGCTCTTATTTCACAAACGTGAAAGCTGAGGCCCAGAGAGCTGAAGTTTCTTGTTCAAGGTCAAACATTTAACAAGTAGTGGCAGCATTGTCTAGTTGTTTAGTATGCATGGCTGGTTCAGACTATGATAAACTTTGTGGAGTTATAGAAACAACAGCCAAAGTAATTGGAGTGTCGCTCGGTTAGCATGCTCATCTGGGTAATTTAAAAAGTAATTACACCTTGTAGTACCTTACAAGATGTTTTTTAACTACTTTTTATCTATTCTGAAGATTACAATTTATATAATGCTTTCCTAGAAGCAGGTAGTATTTGGCTTGACTTCAGGAAAAAGACCAAATTTAATGTTTAATCATACTAACTACAGTAGCCTTAGTACTTAGCATAATTGCATTCTGTTCCTTTTCATGGCTTGGATTTTCTGTTTTAAAAACCCAATTGTAGATCTGTTTTATTATAAACCACTTCAAATCCATTTAGGAAATAGGCAGAGTCAAAATAAGCAAATATAAAACTGGATAAATAAATGTTTTTCATTATCAAGGAAATGGGATTTCTAGAGGTGAGAATAGTGCTCCTTTCCTTTCATTTTCCAGTTCTTTGAAATCTAAATCCATTTAACCTCACTTTGATTCTTTAGTCTGGGAAGTAGTATGATATAGTGGAAAAAGGATGAACAGACTGTTGGATTAAAGATGTGTTATTTATTACACCTGAGTTCTTAGGCAAACCATTTAATTACTCTGAGTTTCAGCTTTCACATTTGTAAAGTGAGGTTAATAGCTACCTCTTGGGACTATGATGAAGATTAAGTTATGATGAGAGCCTGGCAATACTATGTGATCAATAACCATGTGTTCTCTTCCTTTTTGTTATAAATTTATTTGTTATAAATTTACTTATTTGAGAGGCAGAGAGAACTCTGAGAAAGAGAATTCCCATCCACGGCTTCACTTAGCAAATGCCCACAACAGCTAGACTGGACCCAGCTGAATCCAAGAGCCAGGAAATCAATTCAGGGCCCCCGTGTGCGTGGCAGTAACCATTTACTTGAACTCTTGTTGCTACCTCACAAGGCTGGCATTCACAGGAAGCTGGAGTTCAGAGCTTGAGGTGGGAATCCAAGGCACTTGTATAGTGATGTGGGTGTCTTAACTGCTAAGCTAAATCCCTTCCCCTTTTCACTTTTTATCAGAGCTAAACAATGGTAGAAACTTTAGTGTACATTAGTCTTGGGAGGTCTCCATGATCAGCTTGCCAAGGAGGCAGATTTCCCTGAGCATCCAGAAAGATTTTAGTCCTACATGGGAGGCAGAGAGGCTACCTAGAAAGCCCTTGGTGGCATTGGTCTGGCATTTTGGCCACTGTTGCAGGCCTTGAAATAGGTTTCCTTACCAACAAAAGCATCTTTTTTTGGGCCTCACTTTGTGCTTGAGAAACCCCAGCTAAGCAATTACTCCAAAAAGATAAACCAAATTTGCTTTAGGGCTGTGTCTTTTTAGTTATCAGTTGTGATTTTATGGTATAATACTATCTGCTTTAGAAAGATTTTTGTTTTAAGATTTATTTATTGGAGGCCAGCATCGTGGCATAGTAGGCTAAGCAGTGCTGGCATCCCATATGGGCTCTGGTTCTTGTCCTGGCTGCTCCTCTTCCCATCTAGCTCTCTGCTTATGGCCTGGGAAAGCAATGGAAAATGGTGCATGTGGTTGGCTCCTGGCTTGGATGGGAGACCCAGAGGAAGCTCCTGGCTTCAGATTGGCCTAGCTCTAGCCGTTGCGGCCATTTGGGGAATGAACAAGCAGATGGAAGACCTCCGTCTCCCCCCCCCCAACTCTGCCATTCACATAAATAAGCACTTTTTAAAGATTTATTTATTTATTTATTTGAGAGGCAGAGTGATAGTGGGGGTGGGGAGAGAGATCTTCCACCCCCTGGTTCATTTTCTCAAATGGCTGGGGTTGGGCTAGGCCGAAGCCAGGAGCTGGGAAACTCGATCAGGTCATCCACATAGGTGGCAGGAGTCCAAGCACTTGAGCCATTTTCCACTGCTTTCCCAGGCATAGTAGCAGGGAGCTGGATCAGAAACAGAGCAGCCAGGACTTAAACAGGCAATTATATGGGATGCTAGTGTCACAGGCAGTGTGCTTAATCCACTATGCCACAATGCCAGCTCCTAGAAACATATTTTTGATAAGCTCTACAGAAGTTTTCATTATTCGAGAAACCAATACTGGACAGGGAGCAAGGAGACCTGCATCTGGCCTCAGCTCTGATCCTAACATACTGTGTGTCTTTTTACTTCTCTGGGCTTCACTTTCTTTGTGAGTAAAATAACGATATTAAGCCTTTATAGAGTTCTAGATACTATTCTAAGTACTTTACATAAATATTATACATTCATATACTCATTTAATGCTTACAACAAACTCATTATACCTATTTTAAAGATAAAGAAGGATCAGACTAAGTTATGGTGTTGCAGGTTAAGCCACCACTTGGGACACCCGTATCCCACGTCATAATGCCAGTTAGAGTCCTGGTTACTCTGATTCTGATCCAGCTTCCAGCTAATGTATCCTGGGAAACTGCAGATGATGGCCCAAGTGCCTGGGTCCCTGCCACCATGTATGGAGTTCTAGGCTCCTGACTTTGGCCTGGCCCAGCCCTGGCTGTTAGGGGCTTTTAGGAAATGAACCATAGATGGAAGATATTTCTCTTTCAGTCTCATTCATATTCTCTATCTCTGTCTCATATTCTGCCATTACAGTGGATGAAAACAAACAAACATTTAAGAGACAAAACACCTAGAATGTATAAGCAGTTTGGAATGAGCTGGAATATGAAGCCACTCAGTGACTAAAAATATGCATTGTACTGCTTCAATAAAATAAGCAGATTGGATTATACCAGTTATTTCCTAAACTATCCCTGATGAACACTAGTCTCACAAGATAACTTGTTTAAATAAAAATAAAAAGAATTCTATAGTAAAAACACGTTGGTGCCACCAACACTGTAGAGAGTAATTGTGAATATTCACCTATTAAAATCCCTGAGGGGCCGGCGCCGCGGCTCACTAGGCTAATCCTCCACCTTGCGGCGCCAGCACACCAGGTTCTAGTCCCGGTCGGGGCGCCGGATTCTGTCCCAGTTGCCCCTCTTCCAGGCCAGCTCTCTGCTGTGGCCAGGGAGTGCAGTGGAGGATGGCCCAAGTCCTTGGGCCCTGCACCCCATGGGAGACCAGGAGAAGTACCTGGCTCCTGCCATCGGATCAGCACAGTGCGCCGGCTGCAGCGCGCCAGCCGTGGCGGCCATTGGAGGGTGAACCAACGGCAAAGGAAGACCTTTCTCTCTCTCTCTCTCACTGTCCACTCTGTCAAAAAAAAAAAAATCCCTAAGAACCCTGCGATAAAGAATTTTCTTATATTTGTTTTCCTACCCTGATCACAAAAGTGTGTGTGTTGGCGGCTGTGTATCTACATTTATTGATATCCTGTGGAACTAGGATTTGTAAACCATGCTTTGAGAAATGCTGATGTAAATATGGAAGGTTCCTTCTAACTCTTAGCGCCTAATGATCGATGTAGGCACTGTAAGATGCAGAATTCCTTTCTAAGTCTCAAATTTGCTTTAAATGGAAGGGTACTGAAAACTAGGATATGGGAAGGTTTAAGTTCAAGGCTAGTATAGATTGCATTTTTAACACTAGCTTCAAATGACTTTGTTTATATTGACACAAAGGAGTTCATTTGCATTTCATTCTTTCCTAATCTATTTTTATCAATTTTTACTTTAAAAAGTCCTAAGCATCCCTAATACTTGCCATTAAAGCAAGATACGGCCTTGTTAATATGTGTGAGGCACAGTGGTTGTTTTCATGATGAATGCTCTCTCCTATCGGAGGCGATGCCACACAGTACACGGCTTGCTTTGACATGAATGCAGCTGCTGGTTAATGTTAAATGTTGATATTCTGGAGCCAGATGTCTTGTTTTTAAGTTATTTATTTTTCCAGTTTATCCAAGTTATTGTCAATGATTGTGTTAAATCAGGATAGTAAATGGATTCAGAGACCTCTGAAGTGCAACTGATTTCCCCTCTGCCTCCCTTCCTGGAAGAGAAATGAAAACACATGGTTTATGGTCCACAGCTTTACCAAGAGCAAAGATATTATATGTAAATGTCAGAGTGCTCTGTCTACAGCTTAGGCGTGCAAAACAACAAAGTAATTGGATGGCTTTCCTGCAAATTAAAGTCTCTACTGTACCTAGTGGTTTGAATAATAATTTGAGTGTCTCCCAAAGGCTCATGTGTTGGAAGCTTGATCCCCAGAATCTTATGTTAATGAATTATAGATGGACATTAATTAGATTATGGTGTCTGAAGGTGGGGTCTTAGAAAATGATTGGATTGGATTAGGTTGTTAGGGCAGAGCTTCTGATCAAATTGTGAGTACTTTATAAAGAGAGACCATATAGAAGATAATGAGTATGCTCCTGACTCTCTCTGCTTCTTGGCTTGCTGTTTGTCCTTCCACACATGCTCCACTGTTGCCAGCCTGCACCCTCATCAGATGCTTGGCCAACACGACTGTCCAGTCTTGAATTGCAAGCCCTCAAAACCCTGAGCCAAAATAAACCTTTCCTAAGTAACTACTTTCAGCTATTTGTTATAGTGGTGAAAACTAATACAGTGGTGGTCAGCCTCTTTTCTGTTACCTATGTCTCTATTCTTTATTCTCCCTTCTTTTCCTCTTTCTCTCTTGTCCCTTCTCTGTCTTTTCCTTTCCTTTCTCTCCACTCTTGTTTCTTCTTTCTCCCTCTTGTTCCCTCCTTTCTCTATACACACATACATATAATGATACTCAGGTTTCTTTTTTTAATTACTTATTTGAAAGCATGACAGAGAGGGAAAGAGGGAATTTGCTGGTTCACTCCTCAGATACTTGCAACAACCAGGGCTAGGCCAGGTCAAAACCAGGAAACAGGAACTCCATCAAGGTCTCCCTCATGAGTGGCAGGAACTCAAGTACCTGGGCCATCATCCACAGCCTCCTGGACACATTAGCAGGAAACTAGATTGGAAGTGCAGAGTAGCCAGGACTCCAACTAGGATCTCTGATATGGGGTAGGGGCATTCCAAGTGGCACCTCAACTTGCTGTGACATAGTGCCCACCCCAATAATCAGGTTTCTGCTGGCTAAAAGCACTTCAGGTAGAGGAACTCTTTTACCACACTGTCTCAGAATGATGTCATCAGCTCCATGCTGGATGGCCAATGTGCCAGAGACAAGAGTTGATACAAGGAAACAGGTTTATCCAACAGGCTAGCAAAGCCCTGCTAGTTAGTAAGAGCATTTTTTTTTTTTGACAGGCAGAGTGGACAGTGAGAGAGAGAGACAGAGAGAAAGGTCTTCCTTTGCCGTTGGTTCACCCTCCAATGGCCGCCGCGGCCGGTGCGCTGCGGCCGGCGCACCGCGCTGATCCGATGGCAGGAGCCAGGAGCCAGGTGCTTTTCCTGGTCTCCCATGGGGTGCAGGGCCCAAGCACCTGGGCCATCCTCCGCTGCACTCCCTGGCCACAGCAGAGAGCTGGCCTGGAAGAGGGGCAACCGGGACAGAATCCGGCGCCCCAACCGGGACTAGAACCCGGTGTGCCGGCGCCGCTAGGCGGAGGATTAGCCTATTGAGCCGCGGCGCCGGCCCAGTAAGAGCATTTTTAAATGATGAAGGGGGTTCATTGTTAATCAGATTTGTAAGGTGGTCCATTTGATCTGAGGCTGATTGGATGGTGGTCCCTTAAATCTAAGGCTTCACTGTTTACAGCAGGTGGACAGTATCTGATCAGGTCTTTTTTAGCCACTTCCCTGTAGTCCCTGAATTCTTAAACATTATTTTTTGAGTTAAACAAAAATTCTGATTATTCCCTTACTAGTCGAGCAGTTAGCTGTTGATAATCAGAATGTGAAGATAAAAAGGAAGATGTATTCATTATCATTAGAAATTACCAGAGTGACTAGACTCTGGTACCCATGAATAGAATGAGAAGAGTAAACTGTAGGTTTCTTAGAACATCTGACCTGAAAATAGTAAGAGGTTCCCTGGCCATGTTGATCCCAGTAGCAAGCCTATCAAGGATATTAATAATTCCCTCCTCCGTGGGGCCGGTACTGTGGCATAGCAGGGAAAGCTGCTATCTGAAGTACCAGCATCCCATTTGGATGCCTGTTTGAGTCCCAGCTGCTCCACTTCTGATCCAGCTCTCTGCTGTGGCCTGGGAAAGCAGTAGAAGATGGTCCAAGTCCTTGGGCCTCTGCACCCATGTGAGAGACCTGGAAGAAACTCCTGGCTTCAGATCGGCACAGCCCTGGCTGTCGCAGCCATTTGGGGAGTGAACCAGTGAATAGAAGGTATCTCTCTCTCTCTCTCTCTCTGCCTCTCTGTAACTCTGCCTTTAAAATAAATAAATCTTTAAAAAAATAATTTCCTCCTTCTCTGAGGTTTCCTACAAGTGGCAAATAGTGCCTTGGATCATAGCAGGAAAAGTAGCCACATTTTTCACCTGTTTAGCACTTACTACTATTCAGGACTGCAAAAAGATCTCTGGGACATGAAGGAGAACACTAAAGATTATTTCAGCTCCTGCTCCCCACTCCTTGCCCATTTTTTGTTACTGAAGTGTGATTTCTTTTCCAAAGTGTGAGGATGAGCCCTTGTCCCAATTTACACTGCTAACTATGTTAACCTACTCACAATGCAGTTTCTCTGGTAAGGACAAGCCTACTTTCCTTTTAACTTTCAGTTGGCTGAAGTGATCACATGCATTTTTAAAAGAAATTTATTTATCTGAAAGGCAGAATGACAGAGGGAGGAGAGAGAGATCTTCCATCTACTGGTCCACTCCCCAAATGGCTGCAACAGTGAGGTCTGGGACAGGCCAAAGCCAGGAGCCAGAACTCCATCCAGATCACCCATGTGGACAGCAGGGACCCAAGTACATACTCCACTGCCCTCCCATGTGCACGAGCAAGGAGCTGGATTGGAAGCAGAGCAGCCAGTAGTAGAACCAGCATTCCAATATGGGATGTTGGTTTCCGAAGCAGCGACTTAGTCTCCTGTGCTGCCGCACTGGTCCAATCTAATACATTTATCAAACAACCTTTGTCATGTTTACATAATCTCCAGCATTCAGATTAGCACAACTTCCCCATCAGGAAATGGCTTTCGCCTGTGTTTCTTCCCTATGGTGAAAGGAAATGGCATGTACCCATGTTTCTTCTTGCAACATTTTTTTGCATCTGTCTTTATAAGTATTTTCTCCCTGCCCCACCCCCATTCTACCTATTCTGTGCTTGAAGTGACTATGGATTTAATCCCTTTGTTCCTTTTATAGTACACCCCCAAAACTGGTTGGTTGAGTTGCTATGGATCCCTCAAATTGGGTCTACTCACCTGACCTGCAGGAAGCCAATCACTGACACTTGGGTGGTAAAAGAAAGTAGGTGTTTTTTGCAAAGTGAAGAGCAAGAAGCCAGGTACCTATTGTACCTATTGTTTAACTCCCAGGTTCCATGAAGGGTTAAGGGTAAAGGTTGTTAAAGATTATAGTTGGAGCTGAGAGGTGTATATTCAGCTTGTCTGAGTTCTTGGTTAGTTTGCAGTGCTTCCAGCCCTCCTTCAATTGGTCAGCTCTTATAGAATTGTGTTCTTTAGGGAATTTCAATGATGGCAAAGTAGGCTTCAATCAGACTAGGGGCTATGTACAGGAGGTTACTTTTTTTTTAGCACCAAAATAAAGCTTTTTTTTTTTTTAATTTTATTGAAGGTATACAAGTTTCCTGTGTTTCATATATACAGATTTAGGAACTTAGTGATAATAGTGATACTCTTTCTCCCTGAGAATTCGGTCCACTCCTTCTACTCTTTTTTTTTTTTTTCCCAAAAGTTAATAGTGTTGGGGCCTGCACTTTGGTGTAGCAGGGAAAGCCGCTGCCTGCAATACCAACATCCCAAATGGGTGCCAGTTTGAATCCCGGCTACTCCACTTCTGATCCAACTATCTGCTATGGCTTGGAAAAGCAGTAGAAAATGGCCCAAGTCCTTGGGACCCCGCAACCATGTGGGAAACCCGGAAGAAGCTCCTGGCTTCTGATCGGCGCAGTTGCAGCTGTTGCAGCCAATTGGGGAGTGAACTAATGGATGGAAGACCTCTCTCTCTCTCTCTCTGCCTCTGCCTCTGCCTCTCCTTCTCTCTCTGTAACTCTGACTTTTAAACAAATAAATCAATCTTTTAAAAAAGTTAATAGTGTTATTTTTTGGAGCAGTTTTAGTTTTACAGGAAAATTGAATGGAAAGTACAGAGAGGTCCTATATTTATCCTCACCAGCTCCTCTAGTTTCTTCCTATTATTAACATCTTGCATTAGTGGTACATTTCTTAAAATTGATGAGCCAATATTGATACACCAGCATTATTAACTAAAATCCATAATAATTTACATTAGATTTAATTAATGTGTAGAGATAAGTATCTACCAGTATGGGATTTTACAGATAGGTTTCACTGCCCTAAAAATCTGTGCCAGTGTTTTGGCACAGTGGGTAAGCCACCACTTGTCCTGCTAGCATCCGTATCAGTGCCAGTTCGAGTCTTGGTTGCTCCAGTTCTGATCCAGCTCCTGCTGATGTGCTGGGGAAAGCAACAGAAAATGACCCAAGTACTTGGGCCCCTGTCATCCATGTGGGAAACCCTAATGGAGTTCCAGCCTCTTGGCTTCTGCCTAGTCTAGCTCCAGCTGTTGCAGGCATTTGGGGAGTGAACCAGGAATGGAAGAGCACTCTCTCTCTGTGTGTGTGTGTGTGTGTGTGTGTCCTCTCCCTGTCACTCTGCCTTTCAAATAAATAATTCTTTAAAAAATTGCATGCTACACCTGTTTATACTGCCTGCCTTGCTCCCTGAACTCCTGGCAGTCACTAATGTCCATAGTTTTACCTTTTCCCAAAGTTGTGTAGTTGTAATAAGACAATATATAGCCTTCTCAGCTTAGCTTCTTAGCAATATCCATTTAAGATTTCTTCCAAGTTTTTTCAGTGTTTGATAGCTCATTTCATTTACTTTCACTGTATAATGCTCCATTGTCTGAATGTACCACAATTAAGTTCTCCACTCAGGGCTGGTGCTGTAGCATAGTGGTTTAAAGTGTCGGTCTGCAGGGCTGGCATACCATTTGGGTGCTGGTTCTAGTCCTGGCTTCTCTGCTTCTAATCCAGCTCCCTGCTCTTGGACCTGGGAAAGCATCAGAGGATGGCCCTAGTCCTTGGGCCCCTGCACCCATGTGGGAGACCTGGAAGAAACTCTAGGCCCCTTTCTCTGGATGGGCTCAGCTCTGGCTGTTGTGGACATTTGGGAAGTGAACCAGTGGATGGAAGACCTGTCTCTTTGTTTCTGTCTCTACCTCTCTCTGTAACTCTTTCACAATAACTAAAGTAAATTTTTTTTGACAGGCAGAGAGACAGAGTTAGACAGAGAGAGAGAGAGAGAGAGTTTTAGACAGTGAGAGAGAGATAAGGTCTTCCTTCCATTGGTTCACTCCCCTAATGGCCACTATGGCTGGCATGCACCGACCCAAAGCCAGGAGCTGGGTACTTCCTCCCAGTCTCCCATGCGAGTGCAGGGACCCAAGCACTTGAGCCATCCTCCACTGCCCTTCCGGGCCACAGCAGAGAGCTGTACTGGAAGAGGAGCAACGGGACTAGTACCCAGCGCCCCAACCAGGATTAGAACCCAGGGTGCTGGTGCCGCAGGTGGAGTATTAGCCAAGTGAGCCATGGCGCTGGCCTGTGGAGAGCAGGGTCCGTCTCCCGCAACATGGTGGGGCGCCTGGGAGACAAATAAGTACTGAGACTGTGGACTGAAACTAACTCTATGCGTTTGATCTCCCACCATATGGCGCTGAGAGGGAGTAAACAAATCTTATACAGCTGCTTCGTTAATTAGCTGATTCCTGATCCAGCCTCGGATTGGAAGAAAGCGGCGTGCTCAGCATGCAGGCAGCGGAGCACGGATTGGTGGGAGAGGACTATAAAAGGGGGAGAGAGACAACATGCGGGGCCCCCTGAGAGAGTCGGTCGGAGAGCTCGTTGGTGTCGTTCCTCCGTGAGTGGGGGAGTGACACTGGCCCAAAATAAATCTTGAAAAAAAAAAGTTCTCCACTCACCTGTTGAAGGAAATTAAGTTTTGACAGTTATGAATAAAGCTTTAATAAACATGTACAGGTTTTTCTGGAAACATAACTTTCCCCCAAAGAAACCTTTTATTTAAGGAATAGAAACTTCATGCATTTCATAAGTTCAACTTTAGGAACATACTGATTCTTCCCACCATACCTGCCCTCCCACACACACTCCCACCCCTCTACCTCCTCCCTCTCCCTTTCCCAGTCCTATTCTCCACTAAGATCCATTTTTGATTAACTTTATACACAGAAGACCAATTCTATGTTAAGAGTTCAACAGTTTGCACACAAAAAAACCTGTTCCTCAACAGTCGAGACAAAGACTGTTCAAAGTCATTGCATATTGAATTTAATTTCACTTCTTTTTTTTAGAAACTTAATTCTAATTAGAATTAATTAGATTCTTTAAAGAAACACCTAGGAATGATACATCTTTTGTGAGCACCTAGACATAATTATAATAGAACTCTTTGAGGACAGAAGTCCTGATTGGAAAGTTAGTGCACAGTGATTCCCATTAACAATTAACAGTCTTATGTATGGCATCAGTGATCACCTGAGGCTCTTGACATGAGCTGTCTAGGCTATGGAAGCCTTTTGAATCCACAAACTCAAAAACTCCATCAGTATTTAGACAAGGCCATAAGCAAAGTGGAAGTTCTCTCTCCTCTTCAGAGAAAAGCACCTCCTTCTTTAATGACCATTTCTTTCCACTGGGGTCTCACCCACCGAGGTCCTTCATGTAGGACACTTTTTGCTGCAGTGTCTTGGCTTTCTATGCCTGAAATGCTCTTGTGGGCTTTTCAGCCAGACCAGATGCCTTAAGGGCTGATTCTGAGGTCAGAGTGCTACTTAAAGCAGTTGTCGTTCTATGAATCTGTTGTGTGGACTGCTTCCCATGATGGAGCATTCCCTCCTTTTTTAATTCTATCTATTATTATTACCAGAGCCTTAATCCTTACTAACTTAGAAGTTAGTCTGGAGCAATGTATGCAGAACTATACAGCTTTACAGTTATAAACTTCATACACTTAATAATTACGACTTTAGGAACATGGTGATGAGACAAAATCTTTCAACTGGTTAGTATAAATTGTACGAAGTAGCACAATTGTTGGATCATATGGTAAAGGGTTTATTTAGGTTTGTAAGAAGCTTCCAATTGTCTTCCATAGTGGCTATACTATTTTGCATTCCACCAGCAATGAATGAGAGTTCCTGTGGCTTGAAATCATCAACAGCATTTGGTGTTGTCAATGTTTTGGTTTTTAACACTCCAATAGGTGTGTACTGGTATCTTATTACTGCCATAATTTATCATTTCCTAATGACAAATTATATTGAGCATCTTTTTATGTGCTTGTTTGCCATACTATATCTTGTTGGGTGAGGCATCTGTTCAGATCTTTTGCTCATTTGATTGGGCATTCTCTATTGGATTATTCTCTATTGTGGATTTTTTAAACTTCTTTTTTTTTTTTTTGACAGGCAGAGTGGATAGTGAAAGAGAGAGAGAGAAAGGTCTTCCTTTTTGCCGTTGGTTCACCCTCCAATGGCCGCCACGGCTGGTGCGCTGCAGCCGGCGCACCGCGCTGATCCAAAGGCAGAAGCCAGGTGCTTCTCCTGGTCTCCCATGGGGTGCAGGGCCCAAGCACTTGAGCCATCCTCCACTTCCCTCCCAGGCCACAGCAGAGAGCTGGCCTGGAAGAGGGGCAACCGGGAAAGAATCCGGCGCCCCAACTGGGACTAGAACCCGGTGTACCGGCGCCGCTAGGTGGAGGATTAGCCTATTGAGCCGCGGCACCGGCCAAGATTTTTTAAACTTCTTGTGTATTTGTATGTCAATCCTTTATCAGAGATGCATTTTGCAGATATTTTCTCCCAGTGTGTGTCATGTCTTCATTTTCTTAACAGTGTCCTTCACAGAGCAGAAGTTTTAAATTTTAGTAAAGTTCAGCATAACCCTGTTTCCTTTGATGGATGCTGTTTTTGGTGTTGTCTGTAAGAAACCATCATCAAACTAAAATCAACTGGGTTTCCACTGATGTTATCTTCTAAGAGGTTTTTAGTTTTACATTTTACATTTAAGTCTGTGATCTATTTTGAGTTAACTTTTGTGAAAGGTATAAGGTCTGTGTCAAGATTACACTTTTTTTTTCATTTAGATGTTAAGTGTTGGTACTGTTAATTGCAAAAGCTATCCTTTTTTCGAATTGCATTTGTTCCTTTTCAAGGGAGCTGCTATTAATTGTATTTGCATGGGTCTATTTCTGAGCCTTCTGTTCTTTTCCATTGATCTCTCTATTCTTTCCCCAATAGCACATTGTTTCAGTTAGTGTAATTTTATAGTTAAGTCATAAAGTTGGGTAGCATTAGTCTTCTGAGTTTCTTCTCTTCTTGTTCCTGGTCTTAACAGGAAGACATCTAATTTCTCACAATTAAGTATGTCATTAACTATAGGGTTTTTGTTAATATTCTTTATCAAATTTAGGAAGTTCCTCTCTATTCGTAGTTTGTTAAGAGTTTTTATGATGAATAGACATTGTATTTTGTCAAATGCTTTTTCTACGTCAGTGATAGGATCCTCTGATTTTTTTTTCATCTTTAACTTATTTTCTCATGTGTGCCAGCCTTACACAAACAGAATAAATTCCAATTGGTTGTGGTGTATAATTCTTTTTATGCATTACTAGATTCAGTTTGCTAATTGTTATAGGTTGAATTGTGTCCCATAAAAATTCATATATTGAAGTCCTAACCCCCAATGTCTTAGAAGGTTACCTAATTTGAAGATAGGGTCCATAGGATGCAGTCACATTAAAATGAGTTCATTTGGGTGAGCCATAACCCCAAAATGACTGATGTTCATGTGAGAGGGGGAAATGTGGACATAAGCATGTATAGGAAGCAGATGATGTGAAAAGACATAAGGGCAAGATGTCTGCAAACCATTGAGAGAGGACTAGAACAAATCCTTCCCTCACAGCACCTACAAGGAACCAACCCTGTTGAAACATTGGTTTTAGACTTCTAGCTTCCAGAACTGTGAGATAATAACTTTGTTTTTTAAGCCTCTCAGTTTCTGGTATTTATTATGGCAGCCCTAGCAAACTAATACACCAATATTTCAGGGAGGACTTTTATACTTGTGTTCATGAGAAAAAGTGGTCTGTATTGTTCTTTCTTATTACATATTGTCGCTCCCACTCTTCGTGGAGGAACGACACTAAACCCTGCCTAGGCTTCATATCCGAGTCACAGCACCATTATGTCGCTCCCCCTCTTCGTGGAGGAACGACACTAAACCCTGCGCTGTTCTTTTGTCTGCTCGGCCCTCCCCAGGTTTGCTGCTGGTTCTTCCCGGGTTGGCTACCGTCCCTTCCACCTCCGTGGAAGGGTGGTTCCCCCTGCCACTTTCCCCACTTCCGTGGGGGAGCGGCACACCGCCGGCCGGCGCTCTCGGGGGCTGCTCAGGTGTTCCCTTTAGATGTTCCTGGTGCATGTTGTCTCTCTCCTCCTTTATAGTCCTCTTCCACCAATCCCAACTCTGCTACCCACACGCCGAGTACGCTGCTCTCCTGCAATCAGGAGCAGGATCAGCTCCTGCAGGTCATCACTCAAGTTGGCGAGAGGCAGCTGCGTAGAAGTTGTTACTCCCTTCTCAGCGCCATATTGTGGGAGAGCAGATGCATAGAATAAGTCTTAATTCCAGTAACAGTCTAGTCCGAGTTGCTCCCCACACATATTTTCTAGTTTTAGTGTTAGGGCAATGCATGCCTTATGGATTCAGTTAGGAAAGGTCAGACATTTGGCCTAGCAGTTAAGACCCTGGTTGGGATGGCTAACATCTTATATAGGAGTGCCTGGGTTCAACTCCTGGCTCCACTCATGATTGCAGCTTTTGTTCACATCATAGGAGGTAGCAGGTAAGGGCTCAAGTAGTTGGGTCTCTGCCACCTGTGTGGTAGACCTGGATTGAGTTCCTGACTCTTGGGTTTGGCCTGACCGAGTCCCAGCTGTTGCGGGCATTTGGAAAGTAAACCCAGTGGATGGGTTTTCCCTCTGTCCCTCTCTCTCTCCTTCCCTCTGTCTTTCTCCCTCTCCTGCTCCCTCCCCTCCTCCTCCTTTGTGCCTCTCAAATAAATACATGTTTTTGTTTTTTTTTATTTTTTTATTATTTATTATTTTTTTTTTTTGACAGGCAGAGTGGACAGTGAGAGAGAGAGACAGAGAGAAAGGTCTTCCTTTTGCCGTTGGTTCACCCTCCAATGGCCGCCGCGGCCGGCGCGCTGCGGCCAGCGCACCGCGCTGATCCGATGGCAGGAGCCAGGAGCCAGGTGCTTCTCCTGGTCTCCCATGGGGTGCAGGGCCCAAGCTCCTGGGCCATCCTCCACTGCACTCCCTGGCCACAGCAGAGGGCTGGCCTGGAAGAGGGGCAACCGGGACAGAATCCGGCGCCCCGACCGGGACTAGAACCCGGTGTGCCGGCGCCGCTAGGCGGAGGATTAGCCTAGTGAGCCGCGGCGCCGGCCATGTTTTTGTTTTTTTAAAATGGAAGTATTTTCTCTACTTCTGTTTTCTGGAGTAGATGTCAGAGAATTGCTGTAATTTCTTCCTTAAGTGTTTGATCTAGTTCATCAGTGAATCCATTAAATCCATTGGAAGATTATTTATCATTTCTTTAATAGATGCATGTTACTCTATTTGTGTTTTGGTAGAATATCTTTCAAGGTATTGATCATTTTCCTAGGTTTTTGATTCAGTGGGCATAGACATATTCATAATTTTTTTCATTATCTGTTTAACATATATGGGATCAGTAGTAGTGGTGTCTCTTTCATTTCTGGCATTAGTTATTTGTGTATTCATCCTCTTAGTTAAATAAAAAAATAGCTTGGGCTTTCATTTATTTTCTCTATTAATTGCCTGGTGTGAATTTTGTTGATTTTAAGTATTTCTTCTTACTTTGGATTTAGTTTGCTCCCCCTTTTTTGTTTTGTTTTCATTTTCCTAAGGTGGAAATTTAGATTATTGATTTTAGATCTTTCTTCTGATAAATGCATTTAATGCTATAAATTTCACTCTAAGCCCTGATTTTGTTATATGCTACAAATTTTGTTAAGGTGTATTTTCATGTAACTCAAATTTTAAAAATAATTTCTCTGAAAATTTTGACCCATGTTATTTAGAAGTATGTTGTTTAATATCCAGGTATCTTGTGATTTTTCTAGCTATCTTTCTGTTAATTCTGGCCCAATTCTGTTTTGTCTGGAAACATACTTTATATGATTTCTGTATAAATTTCTGACTGTGATGCCAATTCATGTTCCAGCTGCTTCCACTTCTGATCCTGGGAAAAGCAGTGGAAAATGGCCCAAATATTTGGCCCCTGCCACTTATGTGGGGGAGCCAGACTAAGTTCCTGGCTTTGGCCTATCAGCCCTGTCCATTGTGGCCATCTGGAGAATGAACCAGTAGGTAGAAGATCTGCCTCTGTGTGTGTGTGTGTGTGTCCCTTTATAACTCTGACTTTCAAATAAATAAATAAACCTAAAGGGGCCGGCGCTGTGGTGCAGTGGGTTAGTCCTCCACCTGCAGCACTGGCATCCCATGTGGGCGCCGGTTCTAGTCCCGGCTGTTCCTCTTCCAATCCGGCTCTCTGCTGTGGCCTGGGAGAGCAGTGGAGGATGGCTCAAGTGCTTGGGCCCTGTACCCACATGGGAGACCAGGAGGGGGCTCCTGGCTCCTGGCTTCAGATCGTTGCAGCTCCGGCCGTTGCGGCCATTTGGGGAGTGAACCAATGGAGAGAAGACCTTTCTCTCTGTCTCTCCCTCTCGCTGTCTGTAACTCTACCTCTCAAAATCTTTAAAAAAAAAACTGTAAAAAATTAAAATTTGTTAAGTTGTATTTTATGGTCCAGGATATAGAACTATCTTGGTGAATGTTAAAGATTGAGAGGAATTCAGCTGTCACTGAAATATTCTGGGCCAGTGCCGCGGCTCACTAGGCTAATCCTCCGCCTGCGGCGCCGGCTCCCTGGTTCTAGTCCCGGCTGGTACTCTTCCAGTCCAGCTCTCTGCTGTGGCCCGGGAGTGCAGTGGAGGATGGCCCAGGTCCTTGGGCCCTGCACCACATGGGAGACCAGGAGGAAGCACCTGGCTCCTGGCTTCAGATCAACGCAGCGCGCCGGCCATAACACGCTGGCCGTAGCGGCCACTTGGGGGTGAACCAATGGAAAAAGGAAGACCTTTCTCTCTGTCTCTCTCTCACTGTCTAATTATGCCCTGTAAAAAAAAAAAAGAAATATTCTGTAGATTTCATTTATATTCACTCGATGATGGTGCTGGTGATTTTCTGCCTGATGAATCTTTTAATACAAGAATGTTGAAGTATACAATGATAAAAGGAATTCATCTATTTCTCCTTTCAGTTCTATCAATTTGTACCTCACATTTCTTTTACATTTTTATTTTCACTTTTATTGAAAGGTGGAGAGAGAAAGATAGGGAGAAAGAAAGATATCTTTCCTCTTTCCCAAATGGCAACAATAGCAACAGCTGGGACAGGCAGAAGCCAGGAGCACAGAACTCAATCCAGGTCTCTCATGTCCGTGGTAAGGACCCAAGTACCAGAGCCACCAAGATACACATTTGCAGTAAACTGATTTGAAATGGAATAGCCAGGACTTGAACCAGGCACTCCAGTATGGAATGTGGGCATCCCAAGCAGTATCTTAAGTGCTGTGCTGGTGCCCACCTCTGCCTCATGAATTTTGATACTTTGTTGTCAGACATACATATTAAGAATTTTGTTTGTTTTTATTTCTTTTAGATGTTTGTTTTCATCTACTTGAAAATCAGAATGACAGAGAGAAATTTTCCATACACTGATTCACTCTCCATTCCCTCAACAGCCAGGGCTGGTTCAGGCTGAAGCCAAGAACCCAGAACTCCATTTCAATCGCCCATGCAGGTGGGACGGGCTCAAGCACTTGAGCTATCCTGCAGTGCCTCCCAGGATGCGTTAGCATGAAGCTGGATCAGGAGTGGAGTAGCTAGGGATCTGGCATTGTGGTACAGTGGGTTAAGCTGCCACCTGCAGTGCCAGGATGGAAG